>NC_140563.1:37007660-37087660 GCF_057381845.1 Rhamphochromis longiceps
ACCTCAACCCCATAGAAAATCTGTGGCGGGAGTTGAAAGTCCGTGTTGCTCGGCGACAGCCCCAAAACATCACTGCTCTCGAGAAGATCTGCATGGAGGAATGGGCCAAAATACCAGCTACTGTGTGTGCAAACCTGGTAAAGACCTATAGTAAACGTTTGACCTCTGTTATTGCCAACAAAGGTTATGTTACAAAGTATTGAGTTGTATTTTTGTTATTGACCAAATACTTATTTTCCACCCTGATTTACGAATAAATTCTTTACAAATCCTACCATGTGGATTCATGGATTTTTTTTTCACATTCTGTCTCTCACAGTTGAAGTGTACCTCTGGTGCAAATTACTGACCTCTGTCATCATTTTAGGTGGGGGAACTTGCACAATCGGTGGCTGACTAAATACTTTTTTGCCCCACTGTGTGTGTGTGTGTATATATATGTGTGTGTGTATATATATATATATATATATATATATATATATATATATATATATATATATATATATATATATATATATATCAGAGAGAGAGAGGGGTGTTTATTTGTAGATAGATAGATAAATGTAGTAATTGTTGTTCTAGATAAATGTTCAGTAGTAAACTGTAAGAATACTGCTAAGAAATCCTGCAATACACACTTTGCGACTAGTTTCTCTGAGACTTTAACCCTGTAATCTCAGTATTACATTGCATTACATAAACAGTATCAAGTAACCTCATTCACATCAACCAATCCTATCCAAGGGTTTTCTTATAAGTGGGCATCTGCCAGTACCTTAGCTGCCTGTGTTAACAACATCATAATCTAAATGCTCTGTCTGTGCCGTAAAGATAATGTTTCCGTAAGCAATGCATTCACATATATTCACATATATTATTCTTTACATGATCATGGGAAGCTGGAGTCAGTCCCAGCTCTCATTCAGCCAGCATTTGTCATTGTCTGTGCTGTCAGGTGTCAGTGATAATCATTGTACAACTAGGCCATTCAACAATAGGCAACAATCTGTTGCAATCATTGTGGATAAATTTCATTTGTTTAGCTAAGGTCTTTTCTGGGTAATCTTCCAAATCCCAGTGACTCAGTCGAAACGTCTCCCCTTTTTCCAGAATAACACATTTGCATTTGAGTCATGTTTACTGTAATTCTACTCCATTTCTGTTTCTACCTTCAGTATTAATGTATTTATTTGATCAACATTACCTTCCTACCCATTGCCCTCCAAGGTCCCAGCAATCAACACCACTGGCTGCTGGTAACTTGGCAGTCACTGTGCGCCCTCCCACCCGATCTGCATGACACAACAGTCATAATTCTGTTATAACAGAGCAATAATTTTTGCTTCATTATATAATTCTGCATTACAAGTTACCAGTTGCCTTTAAATAGCATGAAATTTTACAAACCTTTCCCTTCCAGAATCAGTATTTTCATACTGGCGTCCCTTTTTTTAAGCCAATGAGCTGCACTCAGTCCAGAAAGTCCAGCACCAACAACTATAACGTCCCAAATTTCCGCAGTCATAGTTACTTTCTTTAGTGCCAACTTAGCGTGTGCCGGTAAACTGAGGATTCAGACACTCAAATCCAGCCTGTATTCCCTTTTCTTCTCTGTATCAATTAGGTTATCTTATCTTGCAAAGCCTGGGCGGCTTTCATAATAGTGCACTTTGGAACTGTGAACAAGTGAGCTTGTGACCTAGTTGGCAAAGAATCGGCTGTGCAAATTCCAGCAAATAAAGCCAAGAGAGGCGTTTGATTCTTGAACAGTAGAGACATTGTCAGATATAACATCTTTGTAAGACCATGGAAAAATTGAGGCAAATTTTCAAATATGAATCTTGGAACATTCAAACATACATACATATATACATACAGAGAATGGAGTAATCAGTTGTAAGTCAGAAGGAGAATTGGCACTATAGAGCAAGAGCAATATTATGCAAATAAAATGTAACTTTGAACTTGGAGAAGAATAGATAAGAAGACTGGAAAAGACTTCACCCAGTTGCTGGAGACAAAACTGAAGGGAGAGAGTCCCACAAACAAGCAGCAGCTGAAAGCAGCTGCAATGAAGTCCAAGCAGAACATTCCAAAGGAGGAAGCAGAGTAATATTTGGGGATGTCCATGGGTTCTAGACTTCAGGCAGACACAGACTGAGAAGGATTTTCATCCAGTTATTAAAAATAATCCTTGTGTTAGTTTGACCAATTAGTTTGGAGTCTCTGAAAATGGGGGCCTGAGTATAAAAATAGATAATGCAGTGCATTTGTTAAAACCCTTGAATTAAACATGAAAGTTGATACTTCAATTACATCTTGATTGTTGGATTTAAAATCCACTGTGCTGGTGTACAAAGGCAAAATCACAAAAACTGAGTCATTGTCCAAAAACCTGCAGCTCTAACTGTATTATCTCCATATAAATGTGTACAGGCTTTGAAGCCATTCTCAGTGTGAAAAATAAATGAGTAAAGAAAATTCAGTCAGGTCGAGGGCACAACGGTGTACTCTGCAACTTTTACGGTTTGTTATGAAATAAAACCTGATTCTTTCTGAGTCTCTTTTCTTAGTTAAAATGACAAGGACGTTCAGATCATTATGCAATAAAAAGGACTGCTTAAAAATGACTTCTGAGGCACAGCAAGTGAAAACCATACCAACAAGTGTGTGGAACAAGAAGGGCTTGCATGCCTGTACAAACAATGAAAATTCCTCTTGTTCTGGTTTGGATCTTATGTCTTTGAGTCCATCTGTCTCCATTTGTGCCAAACCTCATATGGAGGTGTTCAGAGTTTCTAATTACTTAGCCAAAACCAAAAATCTGGCACATCGTTTGCTCTTATTTTCATGGCAGTTCTTTATTTTCCTTTTAATTTTATTTTGTGGTTAGAATGATCACTGCTGTCTTAAAGCAAGTTCTCAGAAGACTGGAACAATGAGCAAATAAATGAACAGTTCTAATGGCTTTATTCCACATGTTTTTATTTCAGTTGTTTTCATTCCAAGACAACAAAATTACCCAGACAATAAAAAGACCCAGAACAAACAGTTATTTGTACCTACAGCAGATGACAAGCATTTGTTTAGAGATGTTTTTGTGTCCCTAACAAAGGTTCCTCTTTGCCTCTTTTCACTCCCTTACCAAACAGCTTAACAAAAGACAGGATGTCCTCATCACTTCACATAATAATATTGCAGAATAACTTTAACTATGTACACTGATGTTCTAAAATCTTTTTTGTTTTTTTGTTTTTGGGTTTGTTTTTTTTGTTTTTTAAATTTTTCAGCCATCTGTCCAGACAAAAATTCCTCTTAACTAAAACTGACCCCTTTTCAAAATAGTTAGCAGTGTGTGAAGAAAAATTGCAGATTAGTTTGACACTGTGTAGCATTTTCAAATTAATGGCTCAAACAAAAACAAAGGATCAAGGGTTGCATGGCCTTTGATAGGGCAGCGTTTAATTTGATGAATTGATAGACATCAGAGATGCTGTCAATGGCTTTTTCTTGATGTTGTTACTGTTCGCTTATTCATGTTTTATAATTAGTTCAAATAGTTTGACAACTGAAACAGAAAAAAGTAACCAACTTTATTTTAATATAGCGTCACAGTGTAGATGACACTAGAGCAGGAGGAAACTGAACAGAGATGTAATATGGTGAATGTTTAATCGCTCATCTTGTTTTTTTGATCATTAACTACCTGACAGTAACTTTGGATATGTGAGGGTCAAGTGAAGAATGCCTCAATCACACAGGTCTAGTGACCACTGGTTGATGAGAAAAAATATGTATTCCCCAAATGGTTATAGTTCATTTAATGAAGATTATGTGTGAGTTTAAAAAGGAAGATCTGCAATCATTCATCTTTCCCCCTTTTTATTCCATAATTGCGTTGCACATGTGCAATGACAATAAAAGGCTAGTCTATTCCTGGGTGTTTGGCTCCTAGTCTACTCTTTACTTCATTACTCCTTTCCCTTCCTGTCAAACTTAATACTGTCAACACTTGTCCAATCATCTTCTTGCCTGCCTTGTTTGAGTCAATCAGCCTCCACTCTGTGTTTTAAATCTGTCCTCTTCTTCATTCTCCTTTACAGGCTTCGTGCAACCCATGTCCACGTCAGTCAGAGCTCCATTCAAGAATCCATCTTCATCTTCACCACCACGAGCAACTAGAATCCTATAACCACTGGCATTACATTTTGTCATAATGGGCCATCAGAGTCTAATTGCTAAATACATCAATTTTCTCCAATCGAGAGACTTCCGGTTTTGACGAGCATGGGGTAGTCACACTTTCCCTTAGCTCCCGCAACTTTTAGTTATTTGAGCGAGCCCGCCTAACTTATTTTTTGAGGCAGATATCTTGATGGTTTGGTGAAGCCGTCGGAACATTTGATGCCCTGCCATGTCGCCTAAACATGCGAAGTCGAATGGCAAAACAACCGAATGCGTGGCTGCTAGCGTTCCTGCGAATAACAGCACTGCTAGTGGAGCACCATTCGGCTTTACTGGTGGAACTAAAAGTCAGCTTTTTTGACAATGTGAATAAAAAGCTGGACGGACTACAGAAGGCATCGGACAACCATGGTGAGCGCCTAGAATCTTTGGAGGAAAGCGCCAAAACGCTCGACCAGCGCCTTGCTAAAGTGGAGGATACCTGTGAGACACTACAGGTCACTAATGAAAAGCTGAAGGCTAAGTTATCGGACATGGAGTCGAGAAACAGACACTGCAATGTCCGCCTTATCGGCCTTGAGGAAGGGATTGAGGGTCCACAACCCTCACAGTTGTTGCAATTT
The DNA here is from genome assembly GCF_057381845.1 of Rhamphochromis longiceps. Taxonomy (NCBI): domain Eukaryota; kingdom Metazoa; phylum Chordata; class Actinopteri; order Cichliformes; family Cichlidae; genus Rhamphochromis; species Rhamphochromis longiceps. The sequence goes on from NC_140563.1 coordinate 37,012,469, forward strand.
TCTCCAATCATGTTCAATTCTTTCAAGTGATCTCTCCTTACATGTTCCTTAAGTATTTACAGATGAGTTGGATTCTTCCATCCAAACTATAGGCTACCTACAGCTAACCACCAAAGCAATCACAAGGTTTTTGATTGGGCATCCTCATTGCAACCAATTTCACTTAGCTGCTAAATAGCAGCTGTTGAATAGCTGATGACACTGTACAGCTCTTGTGGTGGGCTTGTAGATAAACACTATTTCATAAGGATTTGGTCAGATGATGACAAAGGTTTCTACGGAATAATATAGGAAGACTAGTGTGGATGCAAATTTTGTGCAACTTATTGCAAACATTTTCTACAACTTTTTGTAGAGATTTAGACATTAATATCTCATAGACCTTATCATTTCCTTTTAAACTTTACAAGTGTCCAGTGAACTGTACCCTACCAATCAAAACCATCAGTCAGATTAAATTTCCAGTAATTTCTATTGCAGCAGTACCAATGCAACATCTCACCAACCAAATAACGGTGTACTAGGGAACTGCTCTGTATCTATCTGGAAACTATTCTGCATAAATAGCATATTATCATACTGGTACTTACTGAGTGATATGCAATGCTGAATCTAATCTAACTTCATTGTGTCCAGGTAGATTCCAGAGGAAGTCCTGAACAGGTTTCGTAAAAGGTTCACATTAAAGTAATTTAGAAAAGGGGAGCAGTGACAGTTTCATGCTTTTAAAGCCCTTAAATGTAATTTCTTCCCACAAAATCCAACCTATTTCTAGACAAGTAATTCCTTTTTTAAAGCAGTTACTCAGAAAACTTTACAGTGCATTTTCAAAGTTTGAAATGAGTGGGTGTGCAAGGTCAAAGAGAAGGTAAGCTGGGCTTTAGATGCTTTTTCTCATAGTGTGCTTTATCGAATAGTGGCCATGGATAAAATGACTTTTTAAAACAGGCACAGAGCATTTAAAATAGCTGAAAGAAAATCATATATACATTTTAAAGAAATGTTATATATGTGTCCCCCTAAGACCTGAACTCTTTCATGGCATGTATTTGTAATTTCTCTTTGCTATTTGGGCTGATTGGGACCAAAACAAAGAATTGCCTGATTTTTTTTTTTTTTTTACCTCATTTTTGTTTCTGAGAAAAATGAGATCCACATATGTGGACATTGATTTTAAATTTCGACAGAACAGTAGCAGTATAATGTGCTCGTAAGTGGATATCAGGGCCTTGTAAAGCAACATTTAATATTTTGGTCTAGACAACCCAAAATGTGATGTCCACATATGTGGACGCCAGGTCCTTCGAGGGTATAGTACAGTTCACATAAAGCACTTTATCCTCTGCCTCTAATGTGTTTTCTTCATGTGTCTGCTGAAGAGTACCCCACCTTTTCTTGTAGCAGACACGTGAGCTTTGCAGGGTTTTTTTAAGGAAAGAAAAAAGAAAGCAAATAATAAAAAACAGTTTTTCATCACTTTAGACGTCATGTACTCTTTTTTTAATAGCTTTTCATTTGAAACCATGGACATTTGACAAATGGTAGGTGTTTAGGTAGTGTATACAATAAATAAGGTGTACAGTAATTGTGTGTTTCCAGGAAGTTCTTTTTTGGGTGGTGGTGGTGGTGAGGTGGGGGGGTATAAAAACAAACCAAAAAAATCAATAAAAACACATTTTAATGGGTAATAGGAGAGTGAACAGAGACAGACAACTTGGACAAAAAACACACAAAGCTTATTGTAGACAAAGCAGCAATTTGTGGCAGGTGATTTGCTTTCAGTGGAGTTCAGCTCTCTTCAAATTAGCACCCTGAGTTTCCCAGCCATTGTTTGCTCCTTCAGTTTCCCTTGTTTACAGAGAGATTGTATTGCATTGTTATTCAGCTGCCTGGACACTGATTTCCTCAAGGACATTTTGATTGGTTTTCTAAAATTGTACATAATTTGTATTCATTAACTTGTGATTACAAAAGGAAGAATGGAGGGTGTTGAAAGCAATATTAACAGCTGAATAGCAATATCAAGGTAACCTTTTGTTAAAGTGGTCACTATCCAATCAGAAAGCTTTATGGTAATAAGAAAGGGCTACAGGAGGAGCTCACATTAAAGCAAGAGCAACAGGTATCACACTGCTGTTGTTCCTTTGTATTCCACAGATAGATGCGTGTGTGTGTGTAGCACCTCCATTCAGGTAATATCAGTATAAAGTATCTATATGAATACTTAATTTTTTTTTTTTTACATGTGACGTATAAACTATATATTTGAGGACACTGTACTCATTATTTTGACCAGCTACTAGCGACTATTTTAAAAAGGAACAGTATGTTTAAACTAAGCCGCTCTCAGTTGAGAACAGGATTTTACCTCAGCTGCCCGCCCTGGCTCTCTGTGTTCTTGTTATGGGCTGCAGTTTTCTTGAGCCCAGGTAAGTACACAGACTGAATTACATGAATCTACCTATGCATGTATAAATGGTAAATATGGTGTATTTATCTACTGCATAATACTGTTTTAGAAAAACTAACATTAAGTAAGGCATATTTTTATGGACAGTAATTGAGACCTTCACATCTATTCTCTATTGAAGTCTGCTGAGACATAGAGCTCAGTGGTGTTAGTTTTCCATGTTACCATGGCGCCCGGGCTGTCCAATCAGAGATTACGTTTGGAGATGATTGTTGACTCCCTAATGTTCCTGGGACTCACATATGTGCAACGTTTGTGTGTGTGTGTGTGTGTGTTTTTCCTTTTTTAGGGTGCGGCTCTTATACTGGGCAGCTCTTCTTATTTTGACTGAGAAGTATATTTAAAGTTTATCTTATTTTACTATAGACAAACAGAATTATCTGAAATGTAGTTTATGTACTTTTTCCCACTAAGCACTTACACTTGTGGTCAGAAGTTCACATACACTCATTATGGGTATGAATATCATGGTAATTTGTTTTGGCTTTTTAATGATTTATTTGAACTCTTCTATTTCTGGGTTGTAATGATTATATAGCATGCACCTTTAAGAATTTGTGTTGAGGGGGGGGGATTTCTGTAGCCCACACAGGGTCAAACGTACACATACAGGGTCAAATATATTCATACATTCACTTAAATCTTTTATTAAGTGGTGCTGAAGGCTCTAAAGTGTACTTTAACTAGCAAGGCCAAGCCCTACTAACTTCTCAGTAGTGATCATTATTGACAATGACTGGTGGTTTCTCTTTGCCTACATAAAACATGTTTGGCATCACTCATTGGACTGACAAATATCATGAATTATGAGAAAGTCCAAGGAACTCAATTAAGATCTGAATTTACAGAAATTTGGAAGGTCTCTTGGAGACATTTCTAAACAATTACAGATTCCAGGATCATCAGTTCAAACAATTGTACATAAGTACGAGGTATACAAGTGTGTCATCCAGGGGTGACGCAGCATGAACTGGAAGCTGCTGGAACGCCACTGTCATTTGGCCAGAATGATAAGGTGTGTTTGAAGGAGTAAAGGTGGGGCTTTTAAACCTAAAAACACTATACCAGCTGTCAAGCATGCTGCATCATGCTCTTGGGCTGTTTTGCTGCCAGTGCCATACAATACAGAAAGGGGATGGAGTAATGAAAAATAACCATCTTCAGATTCTTCAACTCAAATCAACAGATGATTGAAACTTCGACAGAAGCATGACAATGTTCCCACACACACATCAAAACTGATTTTGAAATGGATAAAGCAGGCTGAAATCAAGCTTCTGGAACAGCTTTGCCAAAGCCCCGACCTTAACCCTATTGAATATTTGTGGACTATGATTAAAAGCAAAGTCCATTTAAGTTGCCAGGAAACAAACATAAATAGACTACAGATTCTAGATAAAATCACAGATAAATTTTTGGGATTTCATCTAGAAAAAGGGGGGTTTTTTTGCGGGTTTTTGTTTGTTTGTTTGTTTTCACCTTTTGCAGCTAATTCAAAATGTTTGCATACCACAAAAGCCAGTTTTTCTTGTTGAGCTTGAAAATGCTGGCCTTGTGACAGAGCCAATACAATGATGCAAAGCTCTTTGAGATTAGTTTTGCCAAGAACAGCATAGAGTTACTTATTCTCTGAATCTCATTTTTCTTCTGGAGGGCTGCTTTAAAAAAAAATGTAACCAGTGTTAAATATTTCTTAATTTAATTTGTCCAAGTGCTTTTCATATCCCTTTGTGATATTTGGCTAAAACAATTATGTTTTCGTACTCAGCCTTCCTTTAACAAAATATCCTGAATCATTAGATGTGGAGACTGTAAACTGTGGCCCAGTAAGTGTGAAAATAGGATATTTATCACTGACAGCAAAAATAAGGATTAGATTAGAATCAGTATGTGTGTAATTAATTTATTTTTACTTACAACTGGCACGGCTGTAATTAAACAGCTAGCCGAAATTTCTTAATTCTTTATTTATTGCAAAACAATAGACATGGAGGAGGCTCTGATGAGAAATCAATCAAATACAGTTGATACACGAGATGATAAAATAATAAGAATATGTAAACATATCTATGTAAACCTTTGGGAATGTAGATATTACTAAGAATAGGGTTTGTTGCAAAGATTCCACAGGAGATGGATAGAGGATGTAGTATGTAAGTTTTGTTCTAGATTGTCAAATATAGATATTATAGATGTTCTGCATTGTTTTTTTTCCCTGTTAAAATTGTTAATATGTCTCTTGGGCAGGTGGAGGGATGGGGAGTAGTGGCAGCCTTGAAAGACAGAGAGTGACCTGGTGTCTTTCCAAAGTTGTGTAGCTGCTGCACAGAATGAAGTAGGGTGATCAGAGCTAACTAGCATATTTTGTACACAATATGGTAATATTTCTGATATGAATCTAGATATAACCTTTTTTTTTTTTCAAGTGAGTTCTGTGAAGTACTTGGTGTTTGATTCCACAAGTTGGCACCTGATGATGATGATGATGATGATGATGATGATGATGATGATGATGAAGCTCAGTTCTCATTTAGTTTTTAGGGGTTTTTTGTGTTTTTTTTTTTTGAGGAACAGATGTTTATTAGTTCTCAAGATGCAGAAGCAAGATCCGGGACGATAACTGCAAAATTAAGTTTTGACTGGATGGATGATTTGAGTTGCAGATATTCCAGAAAATGTCTGCTTCTCATGCCATTGCCTCTTGATGAAGTAGGAGAATGAGAGCAGGATATTAATTTGAGAAATATGTTGCAGATGTGTGATACATTTTCCATACAGTGTACATCAAATGTTAGAGTAGAAATAGATGGTGCAACCTGTCAGTTATTGTTGCTGTTAATGTTTTGAAACAATGCTGTTTGGGTGTCTGACGGGAGCATGATTGATCTGAAACTAAGATGTCTTTACAGACTCTTTGATCTCTGACTTATCTGATGATTTAAGACGTCTCCATGATGAAAATGATTAAAAACATAGTGCTTCTTGTCCTCTTTTGTTTTTGTTTGATTGTTTTGCGTTTTTGTTTTTTGTTTTTTGGTTGTTTTTTTTTGGGGGGGGGGGGGGTTGTCTGTTTAATTCTTGTTGTCTTTTAATTCTTGTTGTCTTGTTTTTCTTGTAGTATTTAGGAATTATACGGTTGGCAGCAGGACGAGTTGAGATAACTGAATATAATTTATTTTTAGAAGATATTGATGTTTTAACAATTGGAATTCAGCCTGTGATGAATAGTGGTAGATTGATCCAATGCTCAAGGTCATCATTTATTATTTTAAGTAGTGGAGTGAAACTGAGTCCAACCAGCATTGACAGCCAAAGGAAGGCATTGATGCCTGAGTATGTGATGTGACCTGTGCATTATGGGATTGGTAGTGTATTGTCTGCTACATTCCAACTGTGACTGTATAGGAGGAGAGAAGATTTATTTCAGTAAATTGAGTAATCAGAGATTTTTTTTGGGGGGGGGGGATTCAGAAAGCTCTATCGTCTAATGCACTACCTTATGATGTTTATTTAATGTTTGCATTCCTTTGACGCAAGTGTTCTGAATGTTTTAAGATCTGGGATACACGCAAGGCTTGCAGGTGACATCCAAGGGCCCACAGACCATCCGTAAGGCAGAGGGAGAGAGTGTGACCTTGGGATGCAGCTACAAACCAAGCCCTCGTGACACTGGGGAACTTGACATTGAATGGTCTGTGATCAGTCCAGACACCACACAGAAAGATCAAATGGTAAGAAGTAATGTGAGATCGACCCAGACAATGCTATCTATAAAATGCATACAGGATGAATTTATTAAATTGCAGTATTCAGAAGTTTAGTTATTTTATGCCATTTCAAATGTTTGGAAACATTTGGTAATATTTTGGGTCTATGTACCAGTTATTTTTGAGAATATGTTCTTTGGGACAGATTGTTCCAGTTAAAAAAATCTACAGTTAAATAGTTCCACTGTTTGCTTATTATTCGTTAACTCTTTCAGATTTTATTCTTTCATGTTAAAGTTGAGTCATGCCTATATTTTCGCATGTCAATCTGACCGGCTGTAGCACTCAATAAAAAAGACTGGCATGCCCTTCACTGAAGCACATTGAATGTTGTCTCCATTTTCCCATTAAATTATTAGTAAGTCACAAATGCATTTCCAATAATAGCATCTGAAATTGTTAGCAAATGATTTGAACACGAAGGTCCATGAAATGAAAGAGTTCAACATCTCTCCCCATATTCAAACAAAGGTTCTGAATACAGCTAAGCGAGCTTATTAATGTTGCTGTTCCTGTTACTCATCACCACAGCAGATCATCTGTTTGAATCTCTTCCTGCCCTCTACAACCTTACCAGCCACTTGCAAATCTTCTCTCACCACACCCATAAACCTCCTCTTTGGCCTTTTTCTTTTCCTGTCACATGACAGCTCCCGCTTCAACATGCTTATCCCAGCATACCGGGTCTCGTTCCTCTTCACATTTCCAAACCAGCTCAATCTTGCCTCTCTTACTCCGTCCCGCATCTGTCAATCTCACCTGAGCTGTTGCTCTGATATACTCGCTCTTAATCCTGCTTATCATTTTCAGTCCCAATGCAAATCTTTGCAATCTTTAACTCAGCTGTCACCATCTCTGATCCACATAGGAGAGCTGTGTTAACTACCATCTTGTACACCATCCCTTTTGGTAGCCTTTTGTCATTAATCACTCTATTCACCACAAACTGCATGCACCCCTAATTAGGTGTCAAAAAAACCACTTCGCAAAACAATCCCTAAATCTTTTAATCTATTCGGATTTCACATCGTCTTTTTCTATTCTAAATCTCATGTGGTGCACAGTCTAAACTAATGTTCGTTCAAGGAGACTGGAGAGTTGATGAACTCTCACTACCTTTTAATTTCACAGGAATTAGTTGTTTATCCCATTTGCCTTTTAAATTAAACAAGTCATTAGTGTTTAAGACTCGGGAGAACGTTTTTTTCCCCCTTTCATCTCTCCCTATGCAAAGTCGATGCAACGATTGACTAGATCTACTATGTATAATGTACCAATATTAAACACATTGTAAAATTGTGGTCTAAGTCAAAATTGAATGTGATATATTGTAGTTTAACGTATAAAGTAGTAGAGGCTTTGCTCCTAATTGTAAACTAGTAGACCTATTTATGCACATTTCCAGCTTCATGTCTTTATTCTTGTTCTTTACTAGGGGGTGGTTTTTGCATAATTCACAGTTCAAAATAATCATCATTTATCCTCTTCTGGGCTTTGGTACTGATTTTAGTTCTGTCTAAAAAAAGCAGTTTTAGTTTCTGTCTCTTTGAGCCCATTCTTCCTTTTTGCCAGCTTTCTTCTGACTGCCTGACAAAGGTTTGAACAGCTGGCAGATGGAGCTGGATCTAGAACTGTGACTGAAATGATGGATATCTTTTTTGACTGACATCATACATAGCCAAGAGTAGAAAAAATGTGGAGCACATATTGCATGACTTTTGTGTGTGTGTCTTATAGAGGGTACTTTTACTCAGTGACCTCATCACTTTTGCCATGTTTAGTGAAAAAAAAGGAAACATCTGAAAATAAGGAACAAACAATAGGTCCTCTGTAAAGAACTTACAACCAGCTAATGAGCACACAACTCTAATATCTGACCAAAAAGTGTATATAGATATGTTCATGTGTGATCAAACAATTTTTCATTTACAAGTCTTGCAAATGGGAAAAATCCTGTCATCCATATAAAACCAAAACCTGAAAGCATTAATTTTGAGTTGTTTCTCTTTTTGATGATGTGCAGATACACTACACTTGGTTCTTGGTTAAATGAGGAAAAAAAATCTAACTGCATTTCCATTTCTTACTAACTAGTTATTATGCCTTTTGGTGCTTGGCAGGTTTTTTTTTTTTTTGGTTTTTTTTGCTGCTCCCTGCTGTTGCTGGAAATGAGACTGATGAGTGTTGTGAAACTGAGCCACAGTAAACGTGCTTTAAAAGTAAAACACTGAACTAAAAGAGATTTTTAGAGACCCTCTGAGGCCCAGATTTGGTGGTAATTCAACCAACCACTCATGGTACATTTAATTTAAGAAGACTGCATGTAACATTAACACCATTTCAGTCAATTGCTGAATTACGCTTATATTTGTCTTTATTTTTTCCATCAGCTTGTATCCTATACCAGTGGCACTAAGTACTTCTTTGGTAACCATGCATTTGAAAAAGAGCTCAGCTTTGCTGCTGGTGATCCCTCGATGGGTGACGCTTCACTGTCGATTGCTCTGCTGTCACCTGCTCACACCGCTACCTACCAATGTAAAGTGAAGAAAGCACCTGGAGTGGACATGCACAAGATGTCACTGGTGGTAATGGGTAAGACCAGGCTTTAGGTTGCGTCTCGCTGCATTATTTATGTCCATCACCTTTCCAAAATGCAGTGTTCTTGGTGTTTAGTACTTCAGGAGGCACCTTTTCTATTTAAGACTTGTCATGTCATAGTGTGATTGAGGATGGAGAATGCTAGTGATATGGTGCAACAGAGGCAGGTGATCCTCTGCAGTGACCCCCTAAAGGGAGCAACCAAAAGAAGTAGTAGTAAGAAAAAATTATTCATCTGATGACAAGTGAGTCCCTAAATTTGTGTTAAATGGGCCGATTTGATCTAGTGCTTCAACCATTTAATCTGCAATAAAGTTTCCCTGCTTTGTTAGAACATGCATTTTACTCCTTTTTATAACGCATTACAAAACCGATCGCTTAGAACTCATCATTTTTTAGAGTCCAGTAATCAATTGCGGGATAGTGAATACTTGCATGATTGAATTACACAATCTGAAATGAAGGTTCACTTACTAGCTTTCTCTGGACATCAGTCTTCATCAGTAGATGGAGTTTGCTGAGAATAGGCCGGTGTGTTTGCAATTTTACAAATGGAAATGAATGAACTGAAGGAAGATGGCTTTGTCTAAAACTAATGACACTTCACTAAGAGCCATTTGTCAGTGTACTGAATCTTAAAGTTTGCCAGTTGGGAAAAGGAACTTACTTAGTCAATCTCATCTATTTTGAAGACTGAGCAGTAACTGCGGTGGAGGACAGTCACCTCGCTGCCAGACTTACAGTTGAGTATGGTATTAAATAATGTGTCTCATAATGGAGCAGGTAATTGATACAGTCCAACTCCCTCAGAAGTCCTGTAGAATCTACATCCAAAAGTCTAAACTGAGAGTGTACACCGTATTGTACAACTGTACTGATGAAACATTCTTCAAAAAATACAAGTTTGCAAGCAATCTCGCAGCTAGGTCTCGGGATAGGAAGGAAAAAACATCATTATTGTTTTGCAGTAATGTTTCAATTTAATAAAACATTTTTTGGGTTTAAAATGACCTGAAGAACATAATCTATCCAACCTGGGACCAAATTACCCACCTATATCTACCACAGCCTGAGTTATTTCTCCAATATTTTCCAAGAAGCATTTAAGTGTTCTAAAATTCGAGATAACATCACCTCCCTCCTCAATGAAACATACACATTGTTAAATAAATATCCATACCACACTCTTATATGTCAGTAGATAACCCATAGCTATTTTCTTGCTGACAGCAACACAAGGCAGTCCTGAGAGCCAGCAATTCATTTTATAGATTAGACTCCTTGTGCGATCGTGTATAGCATAAGTCGTTTGAAAAAAAAATATCTGGAGAAATTGGGGGACAGATTTTTGTAAATCTTCTTTCACTATCTAAATTGTGCAAATGTGCAACATGCTCAGAGTATTGTGTAACATTTTCAGTCTCACCCTAATGGGTAGCAATTTCGACCCTCTCACATCTCTTCACAACAAGATGGCATTGGTGTCTAAATTGTTCAGCCTTGCCATCATTAGCCATCAAGCTTTAACTCCATAAGGATTTGAAACATTAATTTGTCTTGGAGATGTGCTTTTTGGGGGTGATTCATAGATTTTATAGCATATCTGAGTTGGAAAACAAAAACAAGAAAACCCTCTGTATTGTTTGTATATGTGGCAAAACTCAGTCAAAAAGGTTCCCCCTTTTTCATCCTAAAGCTATAAAGCTGTGCTGTTTTATTTCTTTTTCTTTTCCCTTTCCTTTGAAGGGGAAAGAAATAGAATGGAAATGGCAATGGAAAATTATCCATTTGTTGTATGATTTCAGCGAAGCCGTCTGTACCTAAGTGCTGGGTGGAGGGAGGGGAACTGATTGGCAATCCTGTGTCTCTGCACTGCGAGTCTGCAAAAGGCTCCACTCCTTTAAAATACACATGGAGGAGAGAAAGAGCTGGCTCGATCGCTGATGGAGCCGCACAGAGTAAGTGTGACCTCTGCTGATGTCACAATGATACTGCACATCAAAGAGAATACGTGCATGCTCGAGAGTCTATGTATGTGTATATGCGTGTGTTGGAGGTTTGGAGGGGTGGGGGGCGGGTGCCTTGGGACTGAGGCACTGTATCATTTGATGCTGTGTGAGCAAAAACTCAATGAAAATCATTTTCTTTGTGAGCGTCTATTATTTGCTAACTTTGTCACCTTTTTTCCAAAAAAAATACATTTTTTTTCATTGATTGCTTACATGGCAAAAGTCCTGGGTGGCAATATTTGATAATAACATAAACCCTGAAGTTTTTAAAGCAAGACTATTATAATGGTAGCATTTTACCATGTTACTTGCATTTCTCCACATTAGTTCTCACTCTACAACTAGAAACATTTCCCTGTTCTTCCCAAACATATTTACTGCAAACTACATTGATCAGTGCCTTATATAAGCAGGGAACAACAAACACACTGCTTGCATGCATACGTAATGAATATCTGCTCCAAACCTGCATACTAATGAGCTTCATGTTTTTAGTTTTTTCATGTAGAGATGGCAGTTTGATCAATTTTCATTTGAGCGCCTTATAATGTACAGTATGTATACCCTGAATTAATCTATGCTTGTTGGCACGTGCTCATTTTCCCAGACAGTGTGACCGGAGAGCTGAAAATCAGCAACCACTCAGAGAGCTTTGCAGGGATCTACCTTTGTGAAGCAAACAATGCTGTTGGAGTAGAAAGCTGCACGCTGAACCTGAAAGCCAACAAACGTAAGAAAGCACGCTCACACAGACTGCTTGTGTTCACATGCATGACGGATGACGCACACATCAGATCATGAAAGACGTGGATGTTCGAGTTCATCCTCTTAAATCTCCTCTCTTTGTAGCTGTGCCAAAATCTCCTCTTTGCTGTGCTTTTCACACACTGTAACATTAGTGTGACATTCCTTTTATGCTGTCTAACGATGATGGGAGAGGGACGCTTTCCTTGACAAGAAAAACATTTATTCGCTGAAAGTTTTAGCCTTCTGTTTTTCATCGCTAACTTTTTCTGGTGTTAAATCACACAAGTGTAAAGTTATGATAATTCTGCTGCCAGCAGGTCTGCAGACCCTGTTGGCTGTGTACACCGTAAAATATGTGGACTAATTAAATACAAGCAGAAACGCTAACCAATTTTAAGTGAGATGCCTTAAATGAGGGCAATCTATGTACAGTAATACATCTAAACAAGACAGATATGAGGGGTGTAGCAGAGCAGTCTCACAGGCAATGAATCTGTTGACAGTGAGTGCACCAGTGGGAAGTACAGTCTGTGTTACAGCCTGCCAGTACAGATGAGATCATCATTTAGTTTAAGACTCACACAACCATCTGCATCCGTTGGATCCATAGCACGAGTTTCTCTTTGGGCCTTATGATCTTTGGAGCAGGCTCCAATGCATCTCGTCAGGTCCAGAGCCCCTTGAATAAGTGCTTAGATGTTAAGCTTCGAGCAGTGAATCATTCATAGTCATTCATTTTTATTCCAAGTGCAGGCTTCTGTCCTACACAAGAAGTGTCAACCCTTAGGCTCGTGGCCCTCAACCAAGGATTTGCAGCATAATTAGTGGCATATTATGGAATAAATGCAGGTAGAAACAGTATAAAACTAGCAGTTTTTAACTGCCAGGAAATATATTATTATACATTCATGCTTTTACATCCAAGTCTCAGGAAACCTACATGTAGTTTTCATTGGACTATTGGCAATGGGGATATAATTTAAAGCACAACTGTGTTCTCCAGTAAACTTGAGATCAAAAATTTCCTGATCTGATAACAGCACTCAAAATCTGACAGGCATTGATGTCCCAGCATGATCTGACAATGTTTCAGTGTGCAATAATGAAACATCCATGATATGGCTTTGAGGTGTTTTGGGCCCATTGTCCTGCTGCAATATGAATCCTTCTCCACAAAGAGTGCCAACCACAGGCTGATGCATGCCACGTAGCATATCTCTATGAAAACTGGAGTGGTACTTCTTCTTGGTCAGGGTGAAAGTAAAATCACCCTACTATCATTCACTGTGAGCTTGATACACTGCAGTATCATTCTTTCCCCTGTTTGTCTCCTTTCACACACCTGTCTGCTAACACTACAAATCTCAAGCATCCACCATAAAATCCGGATATATTTCATCCCACACCAGGAGTTGTTTCTCCTCCTGAGAGGTGGACTGCTACTTAATGTATTGATCTTTGGATGGTGTGCTTACTTTCGGTGTGCCTGATCATGCTTTGAATACAACTGTTGCACTTTCTGCAAAGGATTCTTGAGTACCATGCACCGTCACCTTAGAAACCTTCCGCTTATCCATTATTTGCCACAGAGAGAGAGCCCTTCTGTGTTTAGAATAATAATTTGACTTGACTTTTTCTTAGCTATGCTAAAATACTGCTACAGTTAAACAGAGTCAGCAATATTCTGCTGGAAACCCAAGGGATTGCCATGTTTATAACAGGTGAGCGATGGCTGTAAGTTAATTTACTTGAAAAAGCTTCTCATGAGTATATCAAGTATATCAGCCAAGCACTTTGCATGTGTTAGTGTGTGAAAGGAGAGGTGTGTTGGAAAGCATTTTGTAGAGCAGGAGTGATATGCAAGTTCAAACCATTTACTCAAGAAAATCAGAAATTCATAAACCATTTTCAAGTACAGACAGACACAGACAATTACTTATCCATAAGTAATTGGATAACATCACAGTTTAGCCTCTGGTGTACAGAGGCACAGTTCAAATCAATCAAGATGTGACTGAACTGTAGACTTTCCGCTTGGAAAGGGGTTTAACAAAAGTATGACAATTAACTGTTTAGGAATTACAGTTTTTATACTTTTATTTCTTTGGAACAAGATGTTAAAACAGAACTTCAGGATGAATAATTTTATGTTCTTCATACTTATTTTGCAGCTCCAAACAGAGCTGCTGTGATAGTTGGCACCATTGTTGGTTCCCTGCTCCTCATCTTTATCTTCCTGGTCTTTGTTGTGCTTCTGTACTGGAAGTTGAGCAGCAGACGTCGCTATGAGAAGGAATTTTCCAATGACATCAGGTACAGTGCAGATGCAGCAGTGCATTTTAAGATGATGATGATGGGCAGATAACTTACTTTCCTAAACTTCAGCTTCTATTAGTGCTGAATTTTACCAGCGTGCTGTGAACATTTGGATAGTACATTGTGTGATGTACGTTTTTTTTTTTTTTTTAATCAAAACCATGACACCAACGGCAGAGCTTTAACAGGCAGAGAGGCAATTAAACTGTAAGATATTAAACAACACACATCAAAGCCATTCAGATAAGAATAGAATATAAATCCCAGATATCAATTAAAACCAAACAAGAAACATGCAAATACAACAAAAGTATAGGGGGGGAAAATGACATGACACTCCATGTGGTAACATATCTCTTCTCCACCAGAGCTTTTTTAAAAAAAAAAAAAATGTTATGATTCTTTTTTTTGTAATTTAAGTGTTTATCGAAGTTATGCATAAAATAAAATGTACAGTATTTGATGGCTTCCTTTGTTCTAAGACTCATAGACAGTAGTCTGGATGACCGCCATCACTTCAAGTACTTTTCCTTCACGCAGATATGAAAACAAGAGAAAAAAAAGGAACAAACAGAACACAACACACAAACAAAGAAACATGTGTACAGATAGATACAGTTTGTAACTATATACATCCAGAGACATGGCAATTGAAAAGCCAACACACTCAGTAGCAGATGGTGACATAGCATTAGTACATGTTATTATAGAAAACAAACAAAATAAACAAACATTTAAACAACCATTCCTTCAATGATGAATATCAGCGATATCAGGCCTTATAGAACTCGTATATAGCGGAGCCATTTTCCCCAGTGTTTTACAAATTTCTCATACTCAAAATTCACTAAAAAAGCAATCTTTTCCATCTTATAAATCTCAAAAGTTACATCAAAGTTACATCAGTCCAGCTATTTAATGTTGCTGGATCCTGTGTTAGCCACCTTTTGGTCAGTGCCTTTTTACTTGCAGCTAGCAGCACACCAAGTAAGTATTTATCTATACCCTTTATATCTGAGGGTACATACCCTAAAAATATGGAGTTGAAATCAAAGGGTAAATATGTACTAAATATGTTTTGCATCACTTTATGGACTTCTCTCCAGTAGTTCTTAATATTCTTACAATCCCAAAATATATGATAGTGGTGTGCTGTTTCGTAGCCACAGTTTCTCCAACATTCACAACTTCCATCATCATAATTCCTTCCACATATGTGATTTTGTACTTTTCCAATATAAAGAACAAATGTTTTGGCATTCCTCTTCTGTAATTGCCAGACCTCCATCTTTCTTCTATCTTTCCTTTATATACTTTGTTGAATAATTGCTGAGATCATGAAGACTTTTGTATATTTGTGAGATTACACCTTTCTTAATATCGGACTTATAAGCATTTACAAAGAGTTGGATAAATGCCCTCGCTGGCTATTTGGTTTTTAATGTTTCGAGTATAGAACTTTCTTAACTGTAAGTATCTATAGTGATCTTGGTTTTCTAAATGAAACGTTTGCTTTAAAGTTTGGAAACTCATAATTTCATCTTCCTTTACAATATCACATATCGATGTAATTCCTTTATCTATCCAGTTTTTAAAACTAGGGTCTATTTGATTTGGTGTGAATTCCGAATCATATGCACACCATTTTAATATTTTTATATCCTTCTCCAGCTTATTTTCCTTTACCACCATTTTCCAAACCCCTAGTGTGGCCTTTACCCAAGGATTTCTTATTTTGGAAATGGAGTCCTGTAGATTTCTATCTGCTAGAACTGCCTGCATATGCATATTGGTTATTGTTTTGCATTCAATTTCCTTCCATGCCGCTACATATGAGGGATCGCACCAGTGCAACACTGCCCTGATCATTGCTGAAGTATAGTATTTTTTTAAACATGGTAGGCCCCAGCCGCCGTACTCTTTGGGCAGTTGCAATGTTTTGTATCGTATTCTGGGTCATTTCCCTTGTCATATAAATCTAGAGATCGTTTTATCCCATTCAATAGAATCTTTTTGATTGATCTGGAGTGGGAGGGTCTGAAACAAATATAAACATCTTGGTAAAACATTAATTTTGATGGTTTCTATTCTAGAGCTTATGCTCAGACATGGGATATGATTCCATTTTGTAAGGTCGTCTTTGACTCTTTGATATAAATGGTTGTAATTTTTGTCATATAGTTTTTTTTTGTATCTTTAGTAAGTGTTACCTTCAGGTATTTAATTGAGTCTGTGTTTCATTTCAGTGGATGTGCTTGTTTGAGCTTTTCAGATGGACTATAATTGTAGGGAAGGGCCTCAGTTTTACTTAGATTCAATTTATATCCTGTTATTCGGCCAGTGTTTTTAAGACAGTTCATTACCTCCGGCAGAGACTCCTCAGGTGTTTTTAGGAATAAGAGAACATCATCGGCATAGCATGCTACTTTATGTTCCACCTCATTTATTGTAACACCCACGATTTTTCTGTTTTGCCTTATATATTGGGCTAGTGGCTCCAGAAATATAGCAAAGAGAAGAGGAGACCAGGCACAGCCTTGTCTCACTCCCCTCTCCAATGTTAGAGGTTGACCATTAATCCTAAACCTTGCAGTCGGGTTATCATACAATGCAAAATGTTATGATTCAATTCCTGTTCTCCACATTCATCACTACAATGCCGATTTTTTTCCCCAACACCTTAAATTAAGGTGTACACATGCTGACCTTATAACTTTTAAAACATACAGAACGGCAGGGGATACCACAAGTGTCTGGAGCAGTTTCTCAGATCTGTCTTTGAAATATCCTCCACGCTACACCATTAAATTTTTATTTATTTTTTTAAATAGCAAACTTTAATGCTCAATCTTTTGCAATTTTGTATTTGTGATTTAGTAGCTTAGGGGACTACATATTCAATTGTGTTCTGCAGCCTTTTGTAATTATAATTTAGAGAGCTTTAATTTTGGAAGGAATGTCAGACTTCCTATTTGATATAGAGAAAGCCTGACAAAGTGCAAGGTAATGTGATTTAAAAGTACTGTTTTACTACTAAAATAAAAACAGAGAAACATGTGGAACATGGTTGCATTTTTCAAGCAAAAGCTTTTAAAATAATATTCTTTGCTTTATGGAGGATCAGTACATAAGATCACCGACTTCTGCACCCTAATTATAGCTTAGGGTAAAGACTAGAAACAAAAATTTTATTCCATTGATTGCCTTTTTTTTGTGGCAGATCATAAATGGATAGCTATTGAAAGAAAAAAAATGTTATAGCAGTGAGTACTGGTGTATATAATGTTTAAATCCCCAGTACGCCAAACACAATTTGTCTGTAAGCACACAGATATTTTACTGAGTGAGAGAAAAATCAGGCACAGTCCACTAGATGTGGTGTGACAGCTTCTTTTCTGTTCTTATATTTGAGACAGGTGGCCCAGCTTGCGCCCAGCTTTGCGAATGCCAGTTTTAAGGGGAATTTTGGTAGATGTGAATTCTTTCTAACACAAAAGGATGTATTTTAGCCCAAAGTCTGATCAAGGTTTATGTAAACATATGTGTTATTTTAGATATCACCACTGTTAGAGGTTATATTTTGTAGGTAATATACAATCCACAGAATTGCATTAAGGTTTGGACAGTCAAAACACAAAAATTGTCTTCAGCAAATCCCAAGGTCTCCAGTGGGGGTAAGATCCAGACTCCATGGTGGTAAAATCCATGTATGAAAATAATGCTTTCTGAATCACTCATTCACAATTTCACCTCAGCGAATCCAAATTCGGGGGGGTAAAACAAACCACAACTTGACGTAGAACTGTTTTCATGGGTGACAGTCGTGCGTTTGGCCCATTTCTGCACAACCTGCTGGATTTGTTTACTTTTTTGCTTTTATCTTACCTGATAGCCTAAAGGCTTTCGGGTAGAAAGCCCCGAAGGCTAACTTCCCCCGCTATTAGCGTCAGTCAATCCTACCTCCAAATACATCATTTCACTGGCTTGAAAAGATTTTGTAAAACTTTGCCATCCTCTGTAACTCTCTGCAGATTTCAAAAGCAGAGGATGTTCAAAGTGCATAATGTAAGGCAGTATTAAACACTGGCATGTAAACCATCTAAAAGCACTTTTAAAGAAAAGCAAATTATTTAAAGAAAAATAAAATGTGTCCCACAAATATTGAAATAAATATGCAGAGAATGGAGTTCAATACATCCATCCATTTTTTGCTTATCCATTCAGTGTCATTCATACTCCTGTTTAGAATCATCTAACCCTATTGACTGCATGTATTTAGATAGTGGGAAGAAGCCTGAGTACTCAGAGAGAGCCAGTGCAGATACAGGAAAAAATGTGAACTCCACACAGAAAGGCCTCAGCCAGATGGTGGATTCAAACCCAGAACCTTATTGCTGTGAGGCAACAGCCTGGAAAATGCTTGCTAAGATTTTTCTCAGCATATTGTCCAATATATTGAAGGATACGCTAATTTCCCTGTCTACAACATTTTAGTGGGATTCAAATCTGGACTTAAACCCGGCCATTCCATAACCCTCCATTCCTTCTTTCTAAGACCTTCCTTGGTGGACTTCTTAGCCTGTTTTGGATCATTATCCTAAGGTCCAGCTCCAGCTTTTGGACAGATGGCCTCACATCATTTTTAAGCAGTCTTTGATGATGCAGAATTCATGGCTAAATCAATGACTGCAAGCTGTCTGTTCCCTGAGGCAACAGAACAACTCCAAATCATAACAGCAACATGCTTCACAGTTTGTACAAAGTCCCTTTCCAGAAAAGCTGCCTTTGGTCTGCGTCAAACATGTCTGCTGTTTAAAATACTTTGGAGTTATTTTTAAATCCCATGAAAGACTCACAGGCATCAACAATGTCTTTACGCAAGGCCTTAGAGAGCTCTTCAGATCTTGGCACGATGACACCATATACCTCAGCAGCAGAGAGAACACCATGCCCTTGATGTCAGAGGTTTAAATAAGACAGGTAACTCTCTTCTAACGCGTTTACATTTCAAATACATCAACCATGCACAGGATGTATGTATTTTTTCACATTATTACCTATGTAATTCCTGTTACATTTTCTTGGGGGGGTTTTTTTGTACTTTGGCAGGAATGTTCAAAAAAGGCTTTGATGTCACTTCTGGTAGGCCAGACCATACAGTTTTCAACAGTATGGTTGGAAATGGGGGCAAGTTTTGAAAGTTTTAATCCAAATCTTGTTTGTTGTCGCTACCTCTAATTTTCCCATTAATTACATTTTTTAACCTACAGTAGACCTCTGCAAATTGCGAATCCTCTCGTTTTTTAGCCTTTTTTTGTGAAAATATTTTCATGGTTTAAAAATCCACATGTGAGAAAATCCAATTTGTTCATTTCTGGGTCATTATTTTTAGTGGAGTTTTCTCCCCTGCCCCTGGAACAGTGAAAACTGTGTAACTAGTTAAAAAGGGCATGTGGGACACCAAGCGCAGTGCTACTCTAGGGGCAACGTTCTGCAGATGACCTCATGTTCTGACATCTCTGAAAGGATTTCTCCTGTTGCAAATAAACATTGTCTCACCAAAAAGACAAAAAAAAAGAAAGAAAGAAAGAAATGTTGGAGTTGTGGTTCATATGCAGTTGAAAACAGCCCACATGCTTTCAAAGTAGACATTGAAACGAGTGCAGTGTCAGTGTGGGAGGACAGTGTTGTGCACAGGAGACAGAAGCACTTCAAGCCACAATACTTATACACGGTTTTCCATATCTGTGACATACTGAGGTTCAACACGTTTCACATGAACAAGTCATCAGAGAGAAATGCTAATAGATGGAAAATGGCAAAGCTCTAATAACTTGAGTGATGACAACTATAGTTAATGTCAAATCCACTGGGTACTTGAGTTTTCTGGATAAAAAGTAAAGAAAGCAGCTTGAAAAGTTCAGATTAGTCACAGGGAGAATCATATCAATTAAAATAGTGACTCAGCTCTCCATCATGGCCAAAACATGGGAGATGTAGCATTTCACACTGAATCAAAGCACTGGGAGCACTGCTGCTGGACAGATACTTATGACTACAGTGATCCTATAACTGAGGATGAAATTGGTAGATTGAACAGTGTGACTTAAACTTGAAAGCAACAGTTGCTTATTTAGACATCAAGCAAATATCACGCAAAACCGTCATGCATTTGGAGTCAATCTACCTGACAAAAATACACGTCAACCTATTTATCGGCCTGCAGGGGGCTGAAGCCTGTCCAAGTTGACTCATTTGATCCAGGCTTAACATAAATAATCCTAGATGAAATAATCCAGGCTTCAGTGTGTAAAGCAGTGTTACATTAATTACAGCAGCTATAAAGAAGTCATTTTAAAAAGAAACAAACCCTTTGTATAAAGATTTTTTTTTTTAAAACATCAAAAAATATTATAATTATACATTATTATGCAGGAAGAATGAAAATGAATAGAAGCACAGAAGAAAACAATAGGTATGAATCCATTAATAACTTGCAGCTAATTCTGTATGCAGGTTAACAGTTTTCAAATCAGCCTTTATATAAATTATGAGCGAAATGGTTTCACTAGTAGAATAAAGTAGGTGTGGGAATACCTTGGAAATAAGATACTAATTAGAGTTTAATTAAACTAGTACACATTCAGGTCAGGGCAGTTTTTTTCCCCCTCATAGGATGCTACACCCAACACACCCAAGAGCCAAACTTGCCCAATTTTTCCATTTCTGCTAAACCAGGATAAGTTTATTCCCTTTACCGACAAAAACATGAGTCCTTGGCTGGCACAGGAGAGAAGAAAATTCCGAATTCGATAGGTGTAGGATGTTTTCTTTGACAGAAAAGCAGATTCCAGCTGGTATTTCAAAGTTACATAAATGCAGAATGCAAAGTAGCTAAGCTTGGAAGCTGGCAGTGTTGACGAGGAGAGATTGTATGCTTCTGTATGCTGTTGTCAGTGTTTGCTGGTTGAAACCACCACCAGAGTGAATGTTATGCTTTAGTAGAAGAGGAGAAAGTTAAAGCAAGGTCTGCTGTGAAAGTAGGGACCCCTGGGAAGAGCCTCCAAACAGGCAAAAACAACAAAGATCTCTGCTTTTACCTACAGGGAAACATTATTTTGCTCGGTAAATAGTGTATGTCCAGTGTGTGTGTGTGTGTGTGTGTGTGTGTGTGTGTGTGTGTGTAACAAATATATAGAAGGCAACTAAAAAATAAGACTGCTATTTTTCATAAATACCACAATGTGTTTAAAGTGGGCTGTACTAAAACACTTTACATTTTTATCCCATTATTTCTTCCAAAATGTTTTCATTCCTTTTATTTTTGATGAATGCAGAGATATAACTGTTCATATCCTTCACAATAAGCATAACCCAAACCACTGACAGTAATGTAGGTTACATTACTACTTTAGCCACTAACCTTATAAGCCTAAACAAATGTTGAGGAGATTAAAAAGCTAGTATTTGCAGCATTGCCTCTTATATATTTTAACGCTGATATTTCAAACTGAAACAACACACTGAGCTTGCCAGTGTTTCCAAATAGAAATAAATCAATTTAGGATCCCAGCACAAAAACTGTTCAGTAATAATGCTAACAGCCCTCCTTTCCAGAGCACTGCATTTGCTAAATCCAATGGCAATATTATTGTTCTGTTCTGATAAGAGAGGAGCCTTCATGTGCAGTGTTTTGTTCTTTGTAGCTGCTGCTACACTGGAGCTGGTTAATCTATGGCTCGATGTGCTTGCTCTTGTAAAACTACTGACATACTAAACATATTGGAATATGACAATTCTGATATGTTAAAAGCCTTCAAGGTTAAATACAAAAGCTGTAGAACATTCCAACATAGACATCTATAGTCTATGATATGCAGACTGCTCCAAAGTCTACACTTGCTGTTCTATCCATCTGTTTTGAAAGTACAGCCAGACCAACAACTTGTGTTGATTTGTTTTGGGCCAGCAAAAAAGCCAGTATTTAATGATTCTAGTGGAGTATTGGTTTGGACTTTATTATTGTTCACAGGTGGTCCTTTCTGAAGGAAATAATGTCTGAAAGTTCATTTGATGCAGTGGCTTTCTCCTTTGAACGTAAAGTTAGTGAGAATTTGGTTGGATGGGGGCATATTCGCCCAAATAATAAGCTTATCCTGAAAATAAAGCTAGATTCATACTATGAAAGCTTAGCGGTTAAAGTGGATCTACAATCCATGCATCCATTCATTCTCTGCCAATTCTCTAATTCAGTGTTGCAGGAGGGCTGGAGCCTATATCAGCTGCCGCTGGGTAAGAAGCAAGGCAAGGCAAGTTTATTTGTATAGCACAATTTAACAACAAGGTGATTCAAAGTGCTTTACAGAGACATTAGAAACAAGAACAAATAAAAAGCATGATTTAAAATTGATTAAAACAAGCAAATAAACTAACTAACTAATTAACAAACAAACAAACAAACAAACAAACAACAGTATATAAAATCAAAACAGATAAAATCAGAACAGTAGATAAAATCAGTAGTTAAATGTAAGTTTTGAAATTTAAGCTTAAAGTGTGGATTTGGTGCTTTATTCAAATGCAGCTGAGAACAGGTGAGTCTTCAACCTGGATTTAAATAAACTGAGTGTTTCAGCTGATCTGAGGCTTTCTGGGAGTTTGTTCCAGATATAAGGAGCATAAAAGCTGAATGCAGCTTCTCCGTGTCTGGTTCTGACTCTGGGAACTGATAAAAGACCGGATCCAGATGACCTGAGGGATCTGGATGGTTCATACTGGGTCAGGAGGTCATTGATGTATTTTGGTCCTAAACCATTCAGAGCTTTATAGGCCAGCATCAGAACTTTAAAGTCTATCCTCTGACGGACAGGCAGCCAGTGTAAGGACCTCAGAGCTGGACTGATGTGGTCCACTTTTTTGGTCTTAGTGAGGACTCGAGCAGCAGAGTTCTGAATGAGCTGTAGTTGTCTGACTGATTTTTTAGGTAGACCTGTAAAGATGCTGTTACAGTAATCAAGCCTACTAAAGATGAATGCATGGACTAGTTTTTCCAGGTCCTGTTGAGACATCAGATCTTTTATCCTTGATATATTCTTGAGGTGATAGTAAGCTGACTTTGTTATTGTCTTAATGTGTTTTTCTAAGTTTAGGTCTGCATCCATCACTACACCCAAATTTCTCGCCTGGTTTGTGGTTTTTAGATGTATAGATTGAAGTTCTCTGGTGACCTGTAATCGTTTTTCTTTGGCGCCAAAGACTATTACCTCAGTTTTGTTTTTGTTTAGCTGGAGAAAATTGTGGCACAACCAGTCATTGATTTCCTCAATGCATTTACCAAGAGCCTGTACAGGGCCTCGGTCTCCTGGTGACATTGTGATATATATTTGTGTGTCATCTGCATAGCTGTGATAGTTTATTTTGTTGTTGTTTATAATCTGTGCCAGTGGGAGCATGTAGATGTTAAACAGAAGGGGTCCCAAGATGGAACCTTGGGGAACTCCACATGTGATACTTGTCTGCTCAGATGTGAAGTTACCTATTGATACAAAGTATTTCCTGTTTTCTACGTATGTTTTGAACCAGTTTAGTACAGTTCCTGAAAGACCTGACCAGTTCTCCAGTCGTTTGAGTAATATGTTGTGGTCAACTGTATCAAATGCTGCACTGAGATCCAGTAAAACTAAGACTGACATTTTTCCACTGTCTGTATTCAGACATATGTCATTGAACACTTTGGTCAGAGCGGTTTCAGTGCTGTGGTTCTGTCTAAAACCTGACTGGAAGGCATCGTAGCAATTATTCTGTTTTAAGAAGTAACTGAGCTGTTGAGAAACTGCTTTTTCAATGATCTTACTTAAAAACGGGAGATTTGAGATCGGCCTGTAGTTGTTCATTTGTGTCTTGTCAAGATTGTCCTATTTCAGTATAGGTTTGATTACAGCAGTTTTTAGTGATTCTGGAAACACACCTGATAATAAAGAAAAGTTGACGATCTGTAACAGGTCTGACTCTAAAGTCTTTGAGACCTTTTTGAAAAAACTTGTTGGCAGGACATCTAAACAGCAGGAGGAGTTCAGTTGACCTAAGATGTCCTCCAGGGGACAAGCAGGGGAAAGGCACTCTGAAGTCAGAGTACCCAGAGAGAACCTCCCCTATACAGCCAGAAAATATTTTACAAACAGTATTTTTTGTAAAAGCCAGATTGCTTATTTGTTGCCAGTTAGAGGACTCTTATAACTCTCTTCTGTTTTGGACTAATTACAGTAACAAACCAAACATGTTAAACTGTAACTTCAAATAGATTTTAGTATTTCAGTTCAAATAATCACCCGTTTTTGCCCAGCTTCTGCATTTACTGTCTGTAGAGATGCTCCTTTAACTCCCTCTATTCCACTTTTATGTCAAACAGGGAGGACGCGCCACCTCCTGACAGCCGCCCCGTCAGCCGTCACACAAGCCAGAGCGCCAGTCAGCTCCCACAGGTCACTTACTGCCCGGTTGATGGCACTGAGGTGATGTCGTTGAATGAGGGACTCAGCCACACTCCTTCCAGCACCAGCCATGGACACAGGCCGGTCAAACACACACCAGCAGAGTATAACAGCAAATATGGATATGCAGTGTGACACTCAGAGCGAGCTCAATTAAAGAGAAGTTTCAGGACAGTTTGAAAACTTGAAACTGAAAATGTGCAATAGTGGCAGTCCTGCCGAGACTTTAATTAACTAAATTCAAAGCTATGCACTGTGAGCAGTCTATGATAACATTGTTCAATGTGATTGCTTTAAGATAATCTTAGTAAAAGGAAGTTCTGTTATTTGATTGGCTTGGATATATTAGATTGTATCCTTCAACATTTAGGTGGATGTCTATAAAGCAGATCATCAAAATATGTAGCTATAAAAAAGCATTAATTCAAGAAATTCACTCTACTGTGGAATTTGGAGATTGACGTTTGGGTGTTTTGTGACGCAATTTTGCAATAAAAAAATGAAAAGAATCCAGTCTCAAATTTAAACCAAAAGAAATATTTATTCATGATAGATCTCATTTGGAAATACTCAACCATCCAAAAAATGTACACGAGTAAGTACTTATTTTTTTCTGAGGATGAACTGACAGGAGTTGAAATATTAATAGCCACATGCAATGGGTTCTTGTCCACTACAAAAAACAAAACCAAAACAAAAGAAAAAAGTGACTACAGCTGATGTCCCCCAAACCCCTTATTCCAGACAAAAAGGAGGCTTCCTGTGTGTCCCCGTTACACAGTGGTAGGACTTTGTGTTTTCCAGGGCATTTGGCCTTTGGAACAATTCACATCTTAGACGGTTACATGTTTAGAATCTAAACATTTTGGCATCCTCTGCTCCATAAGCCTTTGTGAACCAGCCAGAGCTGATGTGCTCAGTGTTTGCACTTTACTTCCAAAGGTTTTTGTTAAGTTGGTTCAAGCTGTAATGACTGACTTGTGTTTTTGACCTATTTGCAGCAAGAAAGCAGTCTTCATTATAAACATCTACATACATTCAAATTTTAGCAAAGCCTTTTTTATTGGTTGTGTGCTGAATCAATACAATACCAAGCATGACCTCATTCACTGTTGCTGCTATTTTTAGATCACCCTGTGTGGGTCCTGTTCTATCCCCTTCCACTCTAACTCACACTAGGTCTCCCACATTGTGTCAAAATGGCAACCATTCAGCTTAAGAGTGCGCAGCCCCATGATGTCAGGAACGCATATGGCTGAACTGATGTGCTGCCTCTGGGCTTGAAAACTGCTAACTCCTAACTGCAATCTGCCCAGCGACGGAGACCTAACTCTTACCACCAGTGATGGCTGGGAAGTTGGGTTAGTTGGATACAGTCACATCCCTACTTTCTGCACAATTTGAGATCCATGGTAAAACTACAGAAGCAGACATTGTGAGAATAAAATTAATAAAAGCAGCAGCACTTTAAGTGGCCCACGGGTGCACAAGTACATGACCCTGAAGGAGTCCTTGATGTTTAGCGACAGAGTCAACTGCCTTTCAATGTCCGCATATATCAACATGGTAATTTTTTGGAAAATGAGAAGACTGAAGTGAAAGCCTTTCATTAAACTGTAGATCGTGTTCCATAACAACTGAACCCTTTAAAAGAAAGAATTGCCAAGGTCAAATATTTCAAAAACTATTAATACCTGTAAAATACTAGATTCAGAAAGCTGCCTGGTACATTTGTGCTGTCAATAGAAAAACTGATGCCAGCACACTGTGGTGTAAATAGCTATAAATCGTGTATGGCAGGAAGAAATGAGTGGAAATAAATGGAAACACTAAGCACCGCAACCCTAGAAAATCACAAAGCGATTAAGTACATCTTCTGTGGTTTAACGTCTATAGCACACACAGTTTTTCTTCAGATTAAAACACTGATATTAGTCTGCACAACACGAAAATAATTTTCACACAGGAACATTTAAATTAAGGGGGATACAATCCCATCACCTGATCAACTCTTTAGAAAACAGTAAGGCAAGGTAGAAAAATCACAAATCAATTAAATCCTGTGCAGACACTGAAATACAGCTAAATTTGGCTTTAAATAATAATAATGATAATAAAAAAAATTCTTGGTCCAGTTTAAAAAAAAAAGAAAGAAAAGAAGCATGATTCTGTGCAAGAAAAATCACATGAAAGTTTTCCCTTTCGTATCCATCTGACTGACGACTGACTTGTAGACTGTGTATGGCATTGTGTTGGCTATAAAAAAAAAAGAAAAAGAAAAACACATCCAGTGAGTTCATCCAGCGGCCATTTAGGACATAAATGCCTCACCCTCTTGTTTTCGGGGGCTCAAGCTCCTCTTTTAGTGAAGTATTTTTGAGCATGGCAATGTTCTTGAGTGGCTGAAGTTGAGGTTCAGTAAGCAACACCCATTCTTCAAAGGCACCATACTGTACATTGGTCTGTGTGTGCGTGCGTGTGCGTGTTTATGTGGGCCACATGTGAGCACATGCATACATGGAGAAGTAAAATCAGTCAACAAAGTCGATTCCCTCCACTGGTGTCAGCCCACAAGGCATCACCATGACAACTAAGGCAAAATCTTTCAACATAAAAAAACACAGCATCTTTTTCTTTTTTTTTTCTTATTTTAGGTTTTCGGATCAGATTCTTTGCTTAAAATCAACTCCCCACAATAATCATTAGTAATGATGATAATCTCTATTCAATAAATTATCTATACTGTACAATTATTTCACCTCGCGTAGACCTGCAAAAAAAGGGGGGCCTTTTTTTTTTCTTTTTCAAAGTAAAGCTATCAGCAGTCAGTTTCTGCTGTGTCCTCAGTCCTCAGTAAAGTCTCTGCAGAGCACACAGAGGCTGACAGACAGCAAGCCATTTTTTCCTTTTTTCCCCTGTACAGAAATTAAACAGGACATCCAGCAAAGACAAAAGCTGATGCATAATTGAAGATAAACAGAGTAGAAACACTCGCTGAAAAATGAGTATCCAGCAAAACAACAAAAAAAGTTCTTTGTTGGTTTTTTTGTTTTGTTTTTTTTCCCCTTGTGTTATTTTCCTGGAGAGACTGAGTAATTTTCTCTGAGAACAGTAGATAGAAGATGGTTCCTGATTTAAAGGGAGCCAGACCAGCAACATCTGAGCCTTACTGCACTCCTTCTTCATCCACATAAGTTGAAGGAAACCATCCAATCTGTAACATGAAACAGTAATTATCAGACACACACAGTATTTTACATCAACCAGTATAAACAAAAGATGTTAATTGGGTTCATTTATATGCTTTTTTTGTTTTGTTTACATGCTGTGAATCCATTGGATGTGCACCACGACTACATTAGGCCGAGAGCTCTCGGAGCTCTTTCCTCTATATTATTTTGGCAGAAGATGTGCGCTATTTTCCGATAACTGCACAGCTCAGCAGCAGCCTTGCCTCTGTTCTGAAAAAATACTTGAAGGCTACTTCAAATGCTACTTCAGCTGTTGCTAGGCTACGACTTCTCCTACTTGTTAGAATTGTAAAGCATGTACTGAACTAACAGAGATAATAGAAACACAAAGGTTGTATTTACAGCAACACAAAGACATCCATTAATACCTGTTGAGGTCTGTATCTGGGTATGTTTTGTCAAAAGAAAATCTCATCCTGAGTCTCTTAATTTTCCTGAATTGGACTGGGTGTTAAAATGCTGAAATGAGGTAGTTGAAAGTAGCAGATGTCTTAATTTAAAAAGAGAAGCAATAATATTTTATGTGCTCAAGTTAAGTCGTGATTCAATTACTAGCATGTGCACTGTCCATAAACACAGATCAGCACCATGCATATTGGCTGAATTAATCGCTGTGATGCCTGTGGTGCTCCACATGAATGTTAGGGTTGGCGTGATATGTGAAGATTTCAAAATAGTCATTTTTAATTCAACAGCAGGGGAATGAAAATATATTTGCAGGGACCACCGCATTTCATGTGCACACGTGGATTAAAACAATTCATATTTTGCCGTATTCTAGTTTGAAACCAGACAGAACCAGCTAGCCAGGAAGCTACATTAAAACAAAAAAGCTAATAGAAACCTTTCAGCTGTAAAATGAACAAGTACTAGTAAATGATCAAAGTACAGAACCCATAATATGTAATGGGTCTTTGTGGAGAAACCACCAACCAAATGATAATCTACTTGCTGGACACAGAGTCATGTCGACACAGAACTGGGAAGTCAAGCTTTTCTTGGGTTTAACACAGCAAAGGAAGGACAATGAATACTCATCAGTTGCACTAGGTTATTCACCTAGGTCAAATCTTATTCTTATAAATATCAAGAATGTAAAAACAGACATAAATTAAACAGCAGCTCTGATGTCGTCACTAATAGCCACTACATTCAGCAA
Source organism: Rhamphochromis longiceps (assembly GCF_057381845.1). Taxonomy (NCBI): domain Eukaryota; kingdom Metazoa; phylum Chordata; class Actinopteri; order Cichliformes; family Cichlidae; genus Rhamphochromis; species Rhamphochromis longiceps. The sequence continues at coordinate 37,041,279 of NC_140563.1, forward strand.
ATCATCCAATTACGGTGGGTATTTCTTCATAATGTAGAAATAAATAGCATCTAATTTTGGTGAGCTTGATGTCTTTCTCATACACAGCAGCAATCAAGACACTTCAGCTCACTTCATGAAAACTTAGAGGCTTTGCAGACCAGATTTGCAACCAGCTAAAGTAGTTGACCTGGTTATCATAGTATATGATACACAGATTTCAATGTATTTGCTGTACACACTGCATTAGCAAATACTTTTTTTTTTTGCTGAGTTCTACCAGGTGTAGATGTGCTTTTTTTTTTTTAAGTCGGCACGTTTCGGCTTTCATCAACTGAATACAGATTACCTTTTTTACCACTTCTGTTCCATCAAGGTCATACATCACAGAGAGACCAATCCAAAGAAACTGCGTGTGCAGGCAGATGGTTTCATAGGAGAAAGTTAAAAGCGTATTTCCATCAATCCACACGAGGGAATAAAAGTAAGGTGGGGAAAACACAGATAAAAATCAAAACTAGACTCTATGGCATTTTTACACCAGGCTGTACAGCAGACTGTGGTAAGGTTTAGCTTTACAACCGCTCAAGTTGTGTAGATCCTCTGGCTCCAAAGCACAACTCTAAATTTACAGCCTAATAGGGAACGTTCCTAAAATAAAATGCTGACATCACATTCCCTTTTACCGCCATCCTATTAAACTGGCACATTTCCCAGCAGCTAGTTTTTGTCTTTCAACCACATCTTTTTGTTTTGTTTTTTCTTTTTCCCCCGGTATCACTGGTTAAATTGTCAAATGTATCAATGCACTTTTGGGGACATGCTTTCCCTGAATTTCTCTTTTGCAGATCTCTAACTTAATAAAGCTAACTGGATACATTTTTGATCAAACTCAAAATATTACAACATTAAGGTATTTAATCCAGTGGTGGCTTTTATGCCTTGGGTCTGATCAATTTCCCATCCACAAATAAACACTTTACTCATAGTTACTTACTCTTCCATTGGCTTCTCCTTTCCACCAGCCCTGGTCTCCACCGATCTTGCTGTAGATTTTGACAATGTCGCCTTCTCGCAGTGACAGCTCTCTCATGTCTCGCGCTGCAAAGTTATACCTGGCCACTGCTGTGCTGACCACTCGAGGTGTAAACACTGAAAATTGATAACAATAGGAGTTGAGCCATAGTTAATTAACTTAATGGCACACCGCTGAATTCGCAACAAGAGTTATTATTTACTGGTATTGATGAATATTCATGTTTATGTATGAGGGTGACGGTTGTAAGACGAGGTCACACTGAACATAACGGTAATAATTAGTTGTGAAGAATGTACAGAGGCGAGATGGTCCGGTCAGTTTTCAGCGTGACACGCTGTAGCCACAAAATGACAAATGAGCAGGACAACTTGTTTCATCACTGGAGAGGAAATTGGTTTTCTTTTCTTGATTTAATGAGGAAATGTCATCCTGAGAAGAACTACAGTGTTCTTGTTAATGAAAAGAGTGCCACAGAGAAGAAGTAATGAGGTCGAGGTACATAGGCTTATTATGTAATTACAAGAGATGCGGCGCGAGGACACAAGAGAGGCAGCGGGGGAAAGGAAAGGATAAGTAGATAGTACCTGACCAAAAGGGGGCTTGGCTCTGAGAGGAGGAGAAGTTGAGGCCCTGTGGACTGAGGAAGGAGAAGTTGTAGGATGCACAGGTGGCTGCTGAGAGGAGGACAGAGAGAGAGCGAGACAAGGGAGGAAGTAAAGCTGGAAAATGTTTGAGGTGAACACATGCAGAGGCGAAGCCAAAGAAGCAGAAAGATAAAAAGATTTTGGATTGAAGCTTTGTGTGCCTGTGCGTTCGGTTCTCATTATATTTAATCTTAACCATGAAGGTGTTGCAATTTGACTGCTTTAAGAGTGTGAATTTATTTACAAAGTCTCAAACAGAAGCAGCGTGGGAACTCTGTTGTTTTTTAGAAAGAGTCTGTTCTGTTCCTATTAGTGACATTATTATTCAGTATTACACCAACCTGCAGAATACATTTTGGTGTTATGTTTATTTAACTGTACAATTTACATTATATTATATTAAGAAAAACATATAATGTCACTAATAGGCATTACGATGACAGCCCAACTGAAGGTTGGATTAACAAGACTTCATCATTTGTGACAACTGATCAAATGCTGCTTTCCATTTTTATGCAGACGGCACTGTTATCTATTATTTACAGTAGTGAAAGCCTTTAAATAGCTGCAGTCTGCGTTTCATGTTGTTCCCATTTAACTCAACTTAAATGGAGGAAAATCCAAGGTCATGCTATTTTCAAATTAAGAGAAAGATAAAAGCTGCTAAAAGGGCTGAAAGTGAAATTATCACAAGATATTAGTATTTAGTATTATGCATTGAATTTTTTTATTTAAAAAGGAGACAGAGAGCTAAAACTTACATTAAGATTCTTTATTTTTTCCCTCCAGGCAATGAATACGCTGCTCTTTATGAACACACTCAAGAAACACCTAAAGAAGCTGGACACTATACCAATGTTCCTCATGTTTTACTACCATTTTATGTTAAACTACCATCCAATTGGTTGTTTTTTGCTTTTTTTTTTAAAATATAAAGACATAGTTTTACAGCCTCTAATTTCTAATATTTTAAAGACAGAGGTGTTGATTATGCTGCTCTTTTTTCTGGAATAACCACTTTTAAAGGATTGAAAAATTAGTACTCTTGTTCACTGTGATATCTCTTGGAGATACACTGAAATTTATTTGAAATTGGACCTTTTTTGTTCTTGATGTATAATTGCACATGATCTTGATTTTGTGCTTACTCACTTGCACTTTGTGTCACTTGTGTGTATAAAATCTCTGCAGCTCTCCATGCCAGGTCACACTTTATTTGATTTGATTTTTTCTCAAACTTATTTTTCTCGAATAGATATTTACCTGAAGGTCTACAAAAAGCTAATAATACAGAGTGTGACAAAGCTCAAATAATCTCAGACAGCTTTTTTGATATTGAGATCACTCAAATGGCCTGCACAGCCACCAGATCCGTCACAGCCACCAGATCAGTCACCCTTTGGGATATTCTGGGACAGGAAATTCCCATTGTGAATATGCATTTGAGAAATCTGGAGCAACTTTGAACCAAAAAGGAGGGGCCAACCTGGAACTATGTAGCAAAGGAGTTAGCACTGGCCACTAAATCTATAGAAAACTGACTGTCTTCCTCTTATCTCTGGATTTTCCTGGACTTGGAACAGAATTCCTTTTTTGTGGAATATTAGACAGAGGGACCTAAAATTGTTACAACTTGTTGAAAGGATCAAGAAAACAGTAGTAGTAGTAAAAGGTGACATCTTATGAAGCTCCACTGAAATTCACATGAAGCCTGAGCTTTTTGTTCTTAATATGTCATTACGTACGATATCGATGTCGTGGGGCCTGTGTGTCACGTGTGGTTAATGTAGGGTCCTATTATTACAGGGCCTTTACGTTACAAAGCGCCTTAAGGGGGGCTGTTGTCATGATTTGGCACTACAGAAATAAAACTGAAGTAGTTGTGCTATTTATTTTATATAAAATAAAATAATTATTTTATATAAAATAAATAGGGCAGCTATATAATATAATATATATTTTCCAGCTGCTTCAATTGTTGTTGATTTGACTTATCAGAAAATGTCTGTGTGAACTCCATAATAGAGTTTTCCAGATCGAAAAGTAAAAGTACGTGCTTGGAAACAGTCAAGGATAAAACAGAGGAAAACCATTATTAGCAAAAACTCCAGTTGTCTCCATCCGTGTACAACTTCAGCCAAAACAGGAGGAGAAATGATTTCACTATACTGGCCAGTTGGGTCTTTGTGAAGAGCGAACAAAGTGAGGCCAGTGTAGGACAGAAGCTAGCGCAAAGACACAGCCAGTATTCATATAGTGTAATGGCCACGAAGGGCAGCCAATTCAGTCATTCCAAAGGCTGGAGTTAGCTGACTTTCTCTTTGTCACTCTCTTTATCATTTCACACTGCTGCCCTCCTACTCTGCCCAGCTGCCCCTCTGGCCTCCATCTTTTTTTTGTCTGTATGAGTCATGAGAGTCACTGGCCTTGGGAAAAACAGAGGACAGGGGAAGACAAAGAGAGTGGGAGGAAGTGTGTCTCATTTATTTTACCCCCTTCTTACAGTATCCACAGCCACAGTGTCATGAAATTGAATTTGTACTGGACCAGTGTATTTTGGTAACAGAGAGTGAAAAAGGTATTTTCATAATCGTGCATTGAAGCAGGTAGACATTATTTGACATGCAATGCTCCTTCAGTCTCCATGCAAAAACACTGACACTAGCATTTGAAGATGTCTGTGCATGTCTCGTTAGAGCTTTGGGTGGTTCCACTCAGCTTCCAGTGGGCATTACCCAGAGCTCATTAATGGAAATGAGGTCTGTAACATGAGTCAAGTGGTAGAAAAGTTAAAGCCACAAGTCATAGTGTATTTAAGAGTCAAGTCCAAAGCCAACCACATGTGATTTTATATGGGAGAGACATGGCACTAAAAAGAATCCTGAATAGAAATATCTGAATAAATCTTGTACCTACTACTCCCTCCAAAGGGCCAACCGTCTGCTTTATAATAGCTGAAACAGAACAGACAGAAGTGATTCCAAAATCTATACAAGTTTTTTTTTCTTGGCTTACTGCATCCATAATGTAAATTAGTCTCGTATTTGTTCAAATGCCCTTGCGGGATCAACCAGATATGTTGATTCTGTTGGCACACTGGATTGAAGTGGAATTTAACTCTTGAAGGTGCTGTAGAAAACTTTATAAAACTTAAATATCATGAGGCAAAGTCACCTTTTTTTTATTAGATTTTTCTGGTTATTTATGCAGCTTTTTATTAACGTTGCGGCCGTCTCCTTATTCATTTAGAGAGGGGCTTAGTGTTAGCCTGAATAAACTCCCAGGTGCTGTTACGAAGATGCCTGCCAAGGAGTGAAACTTGCTTCTAAAAGAATGATGGATATTTTATCTGAAGATGTTCTCAAAACTTAGCTTCATCAGAACCACACTGATAAGCATCGTGGTCACTTAATCTATACTATGAAGCCACATATTAAGTTACTTGGATTAAGTTATCATTAACACGGAAGGACAAACATTAGGGTCTCTTTCACAACCGATAAACATCAAACCTTGCTCTGCCAAAACGCTTACTGACTATCATTTATCAGCTGGCTGTACTTAGCTGTTCATTGCTCAAGGATCTAATATGATTTTCTGGTACTAACAGATTGTGTTGTTTGCAGAGTTTGGCTGCTATGCGGTATCAGAATGGCTGCAGAAGTGGAAAGTAAAGTATTGGAACAGAGAAAAATTCAAAAGGTTTACCTGGTGAGCGTGTGTTGGCCCGCGTAAGCGAGCGTTCTCTCGACTTGTAGGGGTATTTCAGTGTGGTATCTAACAACTTGAAGCTTTCTTTCAGCGAATGAGACTGATAGTACTCCACAAGCTCCTGTAAAGTAACAGGATACAAAAAGGTGAACTTTTCTGCTTTCACATTGACAACAAGCTCCTATGGGTGTTTCTGTGTTGGCAGTTCATTAAATGACCTTTTTTCTTTTTTTTAAACAGTTTAATATGACTTACCAACAGACTTTCAAACTTCTTTGCCTCGGTGATGTGTATCCAGCTGTCTTTTTCAATGACTTTGATGTGCTTTACTTCATCGTTGAATCTGTAAAGAGAAATCACCAAGAACAGATGTTGTTTTTCCACTGTTATCGATTTTCTTTATCCATATCTTGCATATTACTGTTGAGCCTGTATTCTCCTGTGCCCTTAACTTAATGTGTTCTGCTGCTCCACACATTTCTTTTTCAGTATATCTGATTGAATAAGATGGAAATTAAGTATTTTTTCTTAAAGTTAAGACTTCTTAACAGATTTGTTTACTTAATTATATCGAGCCTGGTCCCCACAGTCACTCATCACCTGAGTTAGACACAAATGTGTAAATGTGCATTCCCTTTCTCAACCCATCATTATATGACAACTCCAGTAAAGAACTCGTGGATTTTTTTTCCTCTTGAGAATGCATCGTCTCATTGAAAAGGCACAAAAAAGGAAGGATTAAAAAAAAAAAAAAAAGCAATTACTGAGTAGTAATTAGCTGGAGCTAAAAGATGCACAGAAAAAGCTGACTAGGGCTCCCTGTGAGAATATTTATTCCCCATGAGATATGGATAAAAACCTTCCCTTGACATTTTCCTCCCCTGTAAGATCTGAAATACTCACTTGATGCTGATGGCGAACCTCTCCGCCTCAGCTGTCCTCTCTCTGATAAGGTAGGTCCCACTGCAGTGGGATTTTAAAAGGTTGTCTGCCTGCTGCCGCTCCATGTTTCCTGCAAACCTACAGAAAAAACAAAATTTAGAGGTCACTGTTTTTTTTGTTTTAAGTTGTTTCATCAAATGACACTCTAAAAGCTTTAAAAACACTTAACTTCAATCACCCATGTAGTAATTAATCTTTTGGTTAGGGTCAGCTTGCTTTCAATTGAACCACTGCTTTGAGATAACGCTACAGTTTAACATTAACAGATCTGCACTAATTACAGGATATTGACCTTGGGCTAATGGTACCTTATAGTGCACAGGCCCATTAAATGCACAGTTATGGGTCTTACCAAGGATATCCATAGTAGTCTGCATCCCTTGAGGACGACCGGCATGACTGGAAGGGCTGTCGCACATAACAGACACCGTTCATTAAAGAACACAGCACAGGACTAACTGACATGCACATGCATAAACTCGTCCACTCTCAAATCATACACGCTGTAATCAGTCACAACCCACTTTACAGGTGTATGGGTGCATTACCTTTGGGTCCAAACAAGGCTTTACATAGGAACTGGGGAAAAAGCCGCTCTTTTGTGTCTGTATCAGCTTTCCCTGTAAGACAAACACAAGGTAAGTTTATTTCTAGATGTGAAACAAAACTGTGCTTACTTCAGGCAAAGAAATACTTTAGAACATCTGTGGAAAAAAAAGGGAAAATGGGTAATATGTAGTTTAGTGTAGATACAGAAAATTTGGAAATCCTAAGACACACTGAAAAATTTGTAGGGTTTATAGAGGAAAAACTAAAACTAAGAACTATATTTCCTCCTTGCAAGTAATCATTGTTAAGTAAGACTATATTAATAAACCAATATCTGAAGCAGAGATTCTTTAGTTTATTGTGTATAATGTGAAACAGTGTTACGTTGGTGCCTCCTAGTGGTGCCAGTTTATCTGCACTGGATTCGTTTTGTCAAAATTTAAAGTAAAACATTTCTGAAAGACGATGTATTCACTTGGAGCTAAATAAATATTACACGCTATGCATCATATTTTCGGTGCTAGATGTTGTATGTACAAACTTTCCCCATCAAAGTCAGACAGAGGATGAAATGACTCCATCTTATGCCTGCAGCAATCGATTTTAAACTCTGCACACCTGCTGACATCACACTGAGAGATTAAACTGCCATGCTGTAGAGGGATAGCCTACTGTTATAGCTAAGATCAATTAATGTCATCAGAAAGTTGCCCAGAGTCACTTCAGGAAAAGCCAGCCTGATATTAGAGTCGGTGATTCAGCAGGAATGCCAACAGTTCCTGGAGCAAACAGTGTCACAGTTCCTATCATCCAGACTAATTCACTGCAGAGGATCCTCCAGGTCTGCACGTACACCTCTTCTAATGTTCAGCTAAAAGTGATTTATTTCCATTGGTGAAGGTGCAAAGAAGTCTTTAACTTCCTCTAAGATTTTAGAACAATTTTAGGCAAGCGTGGCTCAGTTTATCATTCAAACACTCTTTAAAGTATCCTGTGGTATTTTAGTGAGACGCACAAGCCAAAGCGCTATTAATTTAAACTGACAAGGTGACAAGGGGACTCTGTTTACAAGATGTGCGCTGGAATATGATGATGATTTGCAACTACAAGAAAAATTATCTTTTTTTGTAGCATGGGGGGAAAGAAAGCACTTAGGGATTTGCCTACTCCACAGCAATTTGAATTAAAGGCATTTTGGGGTATGTTACTGTACTTGTTCACCACCAGAGGGATAAGATTGATAGTGCTTTCTGCAGCCTGGTTAGAAAACATGAAAAGAAATGACGGAAATGGCTCCAAAGGCAACAAAACGCTCAGTAATTAACACATATATCTTGTTTGTTCAATCAATACAAAAAAAACCTGTGTGTGTAAAAACTAATCTACAGTTTTACAGGAGGTTGTGTGCTTAGACTTTAGCTTTGCTGATTATAAGACTCCACCAAAGTCATTGCAATTGTCCAATAAAACAAGGTTTTTGTCCAGATCCAATAATAGCGATCCTATATGCTAACTATTTCAATCTGGAAGTGCCGGTATTTGAACAGAGACAGAACCTTGACTTATGTTCTACACTTTCTATCTCACAGGTAAAAAAAAAATTGAATTTAACATGAGAATCACTGATTCATTTCAAATCCACTATGTGAGGTGCTGTGCCAACATCAGCTGTCTGCGTAACAAGCTGCGTGTGTCAAAGTGAGGGATGGATTGATTTAAAAATGATTGACTACTCTACCTCCCACCATGTGATATCCGGGTCTCCCTTCAGAAGCTCGATAAAATCTCCTGTTTGGAAACAGAGAGGGGTCTTCCCCGGAGGCACCGGTGTGCCATGGTAGTTCTTCACTGCCACCATCTTAGGACCTGCAATAACAGTCAGTGTCCAGTACATTACCGCTTCCAGCTTCTCACTAATAAAAAAGTCCACTGACATTGAGAAAACAAAAGCTGTAGAAGAGTTGTGAAAGAAACGATCAGATTCTGCAAGTGTATCTCTACTGTACTTCTGCATACTCTACTAATGCATTTATATTGTGAAAAGGTTACTTTTTTGTAATATAATAGAGAAAGGTAAACTTTTACATATTATATTTTCATTAGCTGGATTGGAGTATTGATGCTTATTGACAGACTTATTGGCATATTTAATTTTGGGTTTGCACTAGTTACTATTCAAACTACCGTATTTCCCGGACTACAAAGCGCACCTGAATATTAGCCGCACAAGCTAAAATCAGGGGAAAATCCTGTTTTGTACATACATTAGCCGCACCTGACCAAAAGCCGCAGGTGTTTCAATGTTGACTTATCATATGTAAGAGAATATGCACAAAGCGAATTGTCAGGAAAGAGATGGCTGTTTGGAGACACACCCCTTTTATTAATATTTTGAAAATCAAGTTATGGGTACATATTTGCACATGTGCTGTGCTTCATAAATGAGTAACAAATGTAGTACATAACAGTAACCTACAGCACACCAGAAAAATAGATTCAGACTACCTTTTAGGCTCAGGTGCAGTGACACTGCTTTAACAAGAAGAAAAGTCAGTCATTCACCACCATCTTCCTGCGCACTAAAACCACCAAAGTCCTCTTCTCCAGTGTCGGAAACGAACAGGCTCAGGATGGCTTCGTCATCCACTCTCAGCTTCTTTCCTTCGTTGTCACTTTCAAAACCAAAGATAATCCTCATTGTCAGTGTCAGTGTCGGAGTCGAACACCCTCTGAAGGGCCGTGGCGGTGTCCTCCTCTTCATCATGCAGCAGTCCAGCCCTTCGAAATCCGTTGGTGATCGTGGATGTTTGCACACTTTTCCACGCTGTCAGAATCCACCGGTAGAGTTGAGCACAACTTGCTTTTCGCAAGTTTATCGCCGCTCATCATCCACGACTCCAGCTGAACGCATAGCGCTACTTTGAAGTTTGTTTTTCGCGCTACTTGTACGGCACTATGTTGCCTGGCGGATGGACATGTGACCAACATACCACTCTTGAACCCCGATCCTTCCGCCAGGCAACGTAGTGCCGTACAACAGCGGAACAAACAAAACAAATCGTCTTACGATATCACAAAAATCATGGACAATCTATAGAAAAGCCGCACCTGACTAAAAGCCGCAGGGTTCAAAGCTTGTGCAAAAAGTAGCGGCTTATAGCCCGACAATTACGGTATATAAATAATGTGTATCTCGCGTTCTACTTCGGTACATGCAACCACAGTCACAGGCAAGACTCCTAGCTTGACAGTTGTCCAAATGATAGTCGACTCCCTCCACGAGGACGTAGCACCACACAAGGTCATTGCAAAAAAGCCTGGCTGTTCAGTGCTGTATCAAAGCATATCAATGAAAAGATGAACCGGCCGGGAAGAGTGCCTTCACAAGAGTGTCAAGTCCACTCAAGAAGAGCTTCACACCAAGTGGACCGAGGCTGGAGTCAGAGCATCAAAAGCCACCACACGTAGACCTCTTCAGGATCAAAGCTACAACTGTTAAATTCCTAAAATCATGCCACTCCTGAAACAATGGAAAACATCAGATGCATCTTACAAGTACCTGGTTTAAAGAGAAAAAGAAGTGGACTGTTGCTCAGTGGTCCAGGTTTTCTTTTGATTTCAATTAGAATCAAGGTTCTAGAGTTTGGGTGAAGGATGGAGAGGCACACAATCAAAAGTGTTTGTGAAAACCTCATGCTAGAATTCAATCTTTGATTATTTAGGGTGCCATGCCATCTGCTGGTGTTGATGGTTGCTGCTCTACTCTGTACTATCACGTAAAAATTCAATGCAACCACCTACTAGAGCGCTTCAGGTTTCCACCTGACAAAAAGTATGGAGCATATTTCCTTTTTCACCAGGAACTCCCACCGCGCCAAAGCTAGTATTTATTGGTTTGCTGACTGTGATAATGCTGGGTTTGACTACCCAGGCAACTGACGTGACCTGAAACCCCACAGAGAATCTCATCTTCCTCAATCAACAAACTGAGGAAGATGAGACACCTGAAGCCAACTATTAAAGGAATCTGGGCTTCCCTAACAGCTAAGCAGTGACACAACCTGATCACCACCAGACTACGCCAGACTGATGTAGCAATTCATGGTAAAAAAGCCTCAACCAAGTGCTACCTTAACAGAAATTGTTCATTTCTGTATTATACGTCGTTTTTTTTGATTGATCACAAATAATTTAATAATTTCAGATGCTGGAATTCTGATAATTTTTTAAAGCCACAAAAAAATCGGTATTAAACTATAATCTAGCTCGAAATAGTTCACTTGTGATGTGAACATGTGATGATACAGAATACATTAAAGTTTACCTTTTTAAATCCAATTATAGGAAAACAAAATAAAACCTTTTCACAAAATTCAAATTTTTTTAGAGGGATTAGTATAGGGTTAGTATTGTTGCTGCAATGGCGCTATCCACTAGATGGCAATAGAGAGCCGTGCTATTTAAGCACAGCTACAGCCAAAACAAAGTTGACAGCTGACAGAATATTCAAATGTTAGCTCTTACCAGGTGATAATCCAGGCTCCTACACAACAGAGACAAATATCTGATTATTGATATTGTTAATAAGTAAGCAAAAAACATCACCTTTTATCCTTTTGTGGTAATTATTCAACAAAGAAAGATGGTGACAATTAGAGAAAGCTGTTGTATATTGAGTGAAAAAGAAACTACTCACCAAGTCAAGAGGATCTGAAAAGAGGAAATATTGAAGATTGTCAAAGAAGATTCACAAGAAAATATTTCACCAAGTGGATCCATCAGCACTTGACATCAGCATGCCAAAATGTACAGCATAGCTTCATGCAGACCATTTTTTTAAGCTGACTAACAGCAATGTAGTATGACTGGTTTCCTGTGAGCGTTAAACAGCAGATAAAACTGAAAGCATCAAACTATATTGTTACAGTCCTGCTCTGTGGTCCTTATTATACACACACTAACTTATTTTAAGAATTTATTTGATTAATTATGACCTTCGACTATCAAAGAACTTGATTGGTTCATACTGAACCTCACTCAGCAGTTATTAAATTGGCTCAAATTTGAGAAAATAGGCCACAATGATTTTCTGAATTCATGTTGAGTAAATATGTTGTCAGATACTGCTGCTAAATCCACTGACACAATAAAAAAGCCTGCCTCCCTTTTACTGCTGCATAAAGAGGCCTACAAGCAGGACAGGGGTCATCAAATTACAGCAGTCATCATTGCATGTCCGTGACATATGTCACACAGTTTTTATTGATCTATTTTTATCATTTGCTCACTACTTGACCCTCACAAAGTCATCTGAATAACATCTTCTATTAAAGAGGAAATACCTACTTATTTTACAAATGGTGATCACTTCTAGACACTCTTTGTGAGCTCCTGTTCCACAGCGAGAGCAGTAGTAGCCCTGATAGAAGATGCCCCTTGAGGACAGGCGCACACACACACACACACACGCACACAGAGAAACATGCACTTTAGTAATGCAAACAGGAAGTGGCTGAGACACAAATTAACCTCCTGTAAGAACAACACACAAGGGGACCTGCTGCTTGTTCCTATAATTGTTCCAACTGTGAATCCACATCCTCCATCATTCCCGTTCTGTAATTCTTTAAAAATCACCAAATCAACTGGCTCAGTTTAAACCGTGTACTCCTGAAGTTTATTTGTTACGGGTACTGTAACACTGCATGCATCGCACGCTGCCAAGTTGAATAGTAAGTGCCATAAATCACGATGGGATCTGCTGGGACTGCAGCAGTAATTAGCATCTAGCAGGAAGAGAGAACGCTGGTCCCTGCTGCCATCGGCTCTGTGAATTTAGGTCAGCAAAGCCACGCAATTTGTGGGTCAATACACAGAGTGGGGTTTAGCCGGCTGACTCTAATAGAGGTGAAAGTGGTGATTCAGTGACACGGGCTATCCCACTGCAGACGAGCAGCATTCTCACATGAGAGAAGGTGTACTCAGGAACACTGTGGGTGGTGCGGGGCCGGGAAATGTTTAAAAATAACATCCGTCAGCCGCAGTCACACTTACTAGAATATTTTCCAAGGAATGCTTTCACACTAATGACGGGTTATGCGAGCCAAAAACATATTCCCTCTGTGATTTAAGTCTGTTTGTTTGTTCACTACCAAATGCTACTTAAATTATTTATTTTTATATTTGTACTGCTGTAGTGTATACTCCACTCCAAGGGTATTTTTTTTCTCCTCTGTTTGTGGTGTACAGAGTCAAAATTACAAAAATTGTGTTGTTGTCCAAATACTTACCTAACTGTAATAACTTTTGTGTGCTTTTATGAAAAAGTGAAGCCAACGTGGGAGTAGTTGCAAAAGGTCTCCTGGCAGCAGTGCTTCTTTGCCAAAAAGACCATCAGCTCCCTGGTTTTGTGTTCTCAGTAAACACTTCCCTGATCATTTTATTGGGCTCAGTTGCTATTTTCATGACACTCTGAATAAAACATTAAGTCTATTTTGTAAATTATAAGTCAGGGAATCAGAGAGGAGGATTATCCAGGATGCTCGTTGGTTAACAAACTGTCAATCACAAGTGATTAGCCACAGAATGTCCTCTGTTTCTGCTCATCTGCTGACACATGTGGTTTCAAAACACCAAGATGGTGACAGTGAAAACATTGAACTTCCTTTTTTGTGCATCATAATTTATTAATAATTCTGCCGTTGCATATTTTGGACATACAGTGTCTCTGCTTCATAAAGTTTGTCTGGATAAGTAACACATAAAAATGCTGTTGCTACCAAATGCTGACATAACAGTCACTAGAGAGTCTGGAATAAGGATGTATTCGGTGTGCATTATTAACGGCACTAAAGATACCAGCGCTGGGGTTGTCAGGGTCATTACCTCAAGAGCATCTTGCAGGCTCGACAGTTGGTATTCTTATCAAATGTGTGCATTTCAAAGTTGTGCTGATTAGCTGTGGCTCTCTCTGGCTTGATGTTGGACCTAGATAAGTAAATAATATGGAATTAAATAAACCAGTTAAACTGAGGATACCTAGGATTCTTTATTTTTTCCCATGCTACTGAAAAATAACATGGCAAAGACAATTAGTCTCACATAAAATACATTTTATCCAACTAGTCATACTCACATGGCCATATCAAATTGCTCCATCCACTTCCTCTTTGTTTCCTCAGTTTTGCAAAAGAACTGGAAGCCCTGCTTCCCTTGCAGATGGATCAGGTAGAAACCATAAGACCACTGGTGAGAAAAAGTGAGTGTTGAACAGATGGCAGAAAAAGGTTTGTGGATGGCAGACCGAGATAAGAAAGAGGCATGTGATATCAGCAGTTCCAACAAATATATGGTCAAATCAAGTCAGACCTAAAAGATCATCAACATGCTTTAGCAATTAATTGGATAAGACGCTGGTCACAGACTCAGACTGTGCATATGCAATCAAGGTATTACATCCCAAAAATCACCACAGCCAAAACAAAAACAAAAAAAAAGCCACTATGAGAAGATGTGTTAAATAAGGGGATCATTTGAGCTTACCATTTTTCCACAGGACTGGTAAGCATGCAAAAAGAAAGACACCAGAGAAAGACCCAGTTACACATGCAAACATGTACGCACACATGCAGATCCAAAAACAAAAAAGCCATGTTAGACCGGATGCCCAGTGCACTGCAGTACGTTTTCATGAATCCTAAATGATCTTCATTGCATTTACATGATTTTACAAGCACGAATGAACACAATGCACGTTTGACACAACAGTGTATTACCCCATCTGAAATCACATCAGAAATTACCATCAGCAAGCTCCTTCAGCTCAAGGGCAACATTTGTAATGATTACACATGCCGCTTCATCGCCTACACCGGCCGGGCCACCTTTACAAAGATCTCACTGACGAAATTGCTCTGTCTCATTTCAAACCGTGATGTTCTTACCTTTTTCATGTCTCTGTTGTTCGTCGGGTCATCCGACATTTTATGATTTTGCAGCTCAATAATCTCTTTGAGCTCATAGCTATAGCCTTTCCTCTTGCAGACAATGACCACTTTATCAAAGAGGAATATATACCTGAAGACAATCATACATTTTTATTGAATATTGGCAGCGATAAAATGTTGCTAAAGGTTATTATAGTTTAGTTTTACTATAGAACTTGGACTCACCGGTCCTGTTTTGTTCGGTTCGTAGAGGAGCACACCTTCAGTTCTCCATCTATCTTTGGCCTCCCGTACTCCTCCAGCTTCACCTGCTGCTTAGGTTGCAAAAAACAAACAAACAAACAAACAAACATAAAAAGCAGCCTACTAAACCAATGGATTCTGCAATTTTTAATAAATAATTTTGCTAGACTTTTAATTTCAGAGAGAATTAATATCCACGATAAACGATGATTCTCCATCCTCCCTTTGACTTTTTTCCAAAGTCATACCCAGTGGCTACATGTATAAATTATTCAGAGCACTTTTACTGTACGTATTACTGTATATGTGGCACATGTACAAACCAAAGCTGAATACTGACTTGGCATATCAGCAAGGAACAACAAAAGAAGTTGTGATAGAGAGATAGAAAAACGAGAAAAAAGGTTGGTGCTACACAAAATATTAAAGTGAGCAGTTTGCAGTTTACATAAATGAGTTATTAAGGGAATTATCATGGCTGAGGATCATGGAAGCACTTTGAAAGATAGAGGTGTTCTGAGGAGAGACTAATCATTCTGTCGAACTTCAAAAACACCTGTTGATAACATGCCAGTGTGTTGGCATGTATATATTAAAGAACAACCTTTAAAATGTTCTTAGCTGCTCAAAAGATAACAAGTGCAAGGAAAGTGTGGAGTACTTACAAGATTTTCTATTGAACTTTGGAATTCGCTGATTTTTTTCAGTGTCTCATTGTCTCTCTTGACTTCATTGATGTACATGGCCAGGTCCTGGAAGAGCCAGACATTCTTTCAGGCATCTGCTATTTCAAGCTGTATTTACAACACTTGAGCAACACAGTGGCTGTATGTAATTATGTAGCTTTAGCTAAGAGGGTGATTCTGCAAGATTTTTAAACACACACCTGCATAGCCTCCAGAGCCTCCTTCAGTTGTTGTCTCTCGGGTCGGTCAGTTGAGTGACTCAAAAGTTCCTACGGAGAGATTATTTTGTTAGAAAAATGTTCTTGTACTTTGAGAAACTGTAAAAACCAAACTCCAATGGTGTGTCTGTTTGTCTTGGCAAAATTTGACAACTGCACACTGCAGATCTGAAATCATTAACAACACATTAAAAAGTACACTTTAAAACTTGAGTGCAAGCGGAGAGAGCAACCAGCCAAGTTCAGCTTGTTTTTTGCTTTACTAGCCCCTCCCCCTCCCCCAGCCCCAGATTTCTGTTTTGTTTTTGTTTTTTATGCAAAGAACTAAGATAATAATGTACACAATTAGACTGCATTGCAATTTTGTTTTAGAGCTGCTTTCGAGCTGTGTACAATACAATCTTATGACTGGTTCAGATTTTGAATTCTGTCTGATTATTATCTAAAAAAAATAATCAAAACTAAGCCTGAGGCAGTAAAGTTTCTGCCAAATGCATTTTTCTGCATCTAACATCAACAATTTTAACTTGCCTTTCTGGCCAGTATTACTCCAGTTTAACAAGTTACTTTGTTTCTTTGGTGTCTTTAAGTTAATCAAATGTGAAAGGTAAATATGCAAGTTTTCTTGCTTGCACTTAGGGGTAAAGATTTGCCTGTGGTTTGGTAGGCTGGTCAGCATATATGCTGGTTAGCTTGATAAAGTAGAGATTGGTCAAAGTTATGTTGTAAAACAACCTGCTACTCATAAAGGGGTTTACTGTTCAGGTGCTAGGAAATAACACCGTATTTAATAGTGACCTCCACATTAATGCCAGCAGAGCTTGGTGACCTCTGAACACTAATCATTCGATCATGTATTGCTAAATGTTTGTGTAATTTTTTCCCAAAAGTTTACTGAATTTTAAACAAAAATATGATGACGTGAAGACTGCAGCGACACTTAAAGTATTAGGAAACAACTTTATTATGTGACCAAGTGGTTCTGGCTGATTGGTTAATTGGGTAAGCCACAGCCCAAACAGGTTCTGGACTGAATCACTACAGATTAATCGTTTTGAGTAATTGAATCTCAAAATTACACAGAAAAATGCCTTAGTAAATATAAAAATAAAGTAAGTACAGGAACTTTTTAAACAAAAACACAAATATGAGTATGGCAATCTGTGCAATACCAGTTGGAGAAGGGAAACCCAGAAAGATTCAGCGTTTATTAATGGCATGGCAACTTGCCTTTACAGCAGCCCCTGTTACTGCTCCATAACCCAGTGTGAAACAAGGGAGTCAGTTAGTTTTCATATTTAAAATTTTTTTTAAGTTTCTGTTTATTTCATTAAGCACTACAGTGATGTTTTCATGGTAGATTTCACTGCTGGCAGGTACCAGCATGGAGTTAAAAAGAAGTAAACCATCTCTGTTTGAGGTTAGCAGTATGAAGAGACATTAGCTGCTAGCTGCATAACCAACAATAATTTCCAAACTATCAGCAACTGCTAGGATTACTTAATGTGCATGTGAGGTTGTGGGAAAATAAAAGAATAAAACACTGTAAGCATAAGGTGAAAAACAAGTCCGGATGTAAATTAGGAAATAACCATAGTACTTCATTTAACTCATACTAACATACCCATAACATAACCATGGATCATCCGTCTGATATTTTGAAGCTATTATGCTATTACACGGACGAGATCCCCTGTTTTTAGGTCTTCCAATTTCAAACTAATAATGAGCTTCAATATACGGGGCATTTTCCTCACTGGCTTTTCATGCCTACTTCAAATATTATCAGCAAGTGATTGACAAACAAAACCAAGAAAAAAGTGCTTTCATCTGGGCTCCACCTGTAACTTGTATTATCTAAGTAACCTTCTGCTCCTTTAAAGAAAGAGGTGCATTACATTTGCAAAAGAAAAACAGTTGTACTGCAAAACATATACAGCAAAATGTATAGCACAAGATCATGTTTTAAGTTTTAATTGTTGAATTTGCTCTATGAAGTTCAACTATCATAAAAGAATGAAGAAAAGAGCCATGCACAGTATCATCAAATAGGGTTCACACTCTTGAGATGATATCTATATAACAACAACTGTAGATGTACCCTTCAGCAGGACTGAACACGCACATACCCAAACCAAAACAAGCCTTGTCAGTCTGACATGCCCTGAGGCCTCAGTGTGCAGCAGTGTTTTACTGCAAAGCTGCAGGAAGCAGTGAAATGGGGTGTATTTAATCTGATTATTGCACGGTTGATTTGACCTCAGTGGCTCAGTGCCACTCCTGCAGGGGTTCGATTCAAACTAATACAGATGCCACGGCGCTCTCTGTGTGGACCTACAATCATAGCACCTGACATTTTTGAATTAAAGGACACAGAAAACTCAACATAAACGATTAGTGAATAATGTGCAAAGGCAGACACATCAATGAGGTGTATTAAGTTAAAGTCCACAAAGCAATATGTGTTGCCTCAGTGACACTTCAAATAACAGCTTTTTAAAAGGGCAGAAAAGAGTTTGTAAAATAGGTTAATGTGACAAGGGTACAAGTCTGGAAAATCATAACAACACTGACCAAATCCAGACAGCTGACATTGCCATTAGACACGGAATAAAAGAGAGAGGTGTTATGCATCATTTGAAATCAGAGCAGAGATGAACCATAGCCTCCCTGACGAAGTCTCAAGAAGAAAATCTTACAGTGAGGATCTGCTTTTCGGGATGGAAAGCTATTAACTTTCTGAAATATATACAGCACAAATCATTGAACTCTGAGTGTCAAAAATGTCACATACAAAGTTCTTTGAAGTGGGTGCAGCATATACTGTATTTCAAGGATTTAGCAGCGTCTGAAGCACGTGCTGATGAGTGGTGATTTGACTTCGAGTTAGACTGTGATGCCAGATTTGGTCAAATCAAAAGAAACCTGCGTATTCCTTATTTAGCTTAGCTTAAGTGTAGAGTCAATTGCGCCGAGAGTGAAAGAAACAACATGTTTACTGAAATCAGAAAACACCTTTTTCATGTCTCTGTTGTTCGTCAGGTCATCTGACATTTTATGATTTCTTATGGAAGAGACGCATCTTTTCCCTGCAGAAGACGGGGTTTTTGCACCTCAAACTATATCTGAAAGTTAGCAACATACACTGGCTGTGCCACAGAGACATAGCAGCACAGATGTTTGAGATAAACTTTTGAAAGGTAAGAAGTTAAAAATAAAGCACGTGTGTATGATATCACACGGCTATTTAGCCAAAATCTTAATGACATTTGAATGAAACTGTGTAAACACATAAACAGGTTTTACAGATTTGGATTTTACCTTTAGTAGGAGGTGATACTTCAGCACCCTCTGCATGGGAACTACCAAAAGATCTTGGAGCTTGAACTTTCCTTCTTGCACTTTCATTGTACATTCCTGTGGAAGAGTGACACAAGCAGTGGCACAGTTATTACATGTTGCATAATACAGCATTGTAGATTTCCTACAAACAAGTATTCATTTGTTGTTTAAGAATACACTGTTGTGTTGCTGCTGTTGCTTCCACACATTCACAGGGCACTCCTTTAGCAATGAGGCCGGTTTATTCTTTCAGGGCACAAAAACTCTGGTTGTGCCAGCTATTTGTGACACAATTACGCAGCATACTGAGAGAGGACATCCTCTGACAAATGAGTGCATATCCCTAAATTCTCTCTCGGCTCCATAAGAAGCGCTCTTTTGTTAGTATTATCCTATAAGGTTCCCTCACAGTGGTGTCTGTGTACATCTTTGTTCACTCGGTTTCTTTAAGTGTGCAATATCAGCAAAGCTTATCCTGTTTTACAAACAGTACTTTTCTATACTGAGCCAATAACAGGCTGACTTAGCCTTTTACAAAGCTCCTTTATTTTGAATGGGGTATCTCAGTTACTACTACCCTGTGTAGCTATATGTATTGCCTTTTGTGCTCATCAGCTCTAGGGCCCACTTGTCCTCCCATTCTAACTGCAAATGTGCTTTAATCCCGCTCTATCCTGCATTCCTTTTCTAAGGATTTTCAGTCTGTATAACATCACAAAATCATAGCAGCATACTGAGGGGGAGATCTTGTTGTATACATAGATTCTAAAAATGTCCCAGATTTACACAGTAAAGGTTCCTTTTCTCTTGTTTCATCTTTTCCTGTGCACAAGGAAATTTAACAATACAACCAAGATCCACCACAACCCCTGTTTGGTTAATATTCCGTTTTGTTCAGTATAACAAAATGTTCTGAATTTTTTAAGGCTCTAGGGGCAAATATGCAAATTACATCTGACTTCATTATAGGTTCTGCCTAACAAAGGCAAAGCTTGGCCCCACTGATGAATTTATTTAAGTCATTATTTAGTCATTGTCATTGTTTATTCAACAGTAAATTTTACTTTTGAGTTGGGCTTTGATTGAAACGGTCATATTCTAAAGCAGCTTATTTTGTTGGTACAACTCTTCAGAGCATGTACTGCAAGTCTGGATTGATATAAAATTTTAGATTTGAGTATACTTTCTAAAAGAAATACTGCATCACTTTGTCCTTTTTCTGTAGTTGGCACACAATGAATTTGGTAGTAATGCAATACACCGAAATATGTTTCTCTTCTCCTGTGGTGTTTGCACATGGTGCATGGGCAAAACACTAGCTAGAATGCCATATCAAAACAGGTGGACAAATATCCAGCTGCTGTAATATAATAATGTATCTCCACACACTGGTGCCAGGAGTCAGCAGGAACATTTAACAATTTGTAAATATAATTTTGCTGACTATCACACTCTGGAACCCGGTGAGCTTTTTTGACATGGTGCATTAACCTGTGGAAGCAGCCATTAGAAGACAGGCACATTGTGGTCATAAATGGATGGACATGATCAGCAAAAATACTCAGGTAGGCTGTGTTTTTTTTTAAATGACACTCAATTGGTACTGTAAGGGGTCCAAAGTGTGCCAAGAAAATGTTCCCCACACCATTAGTCCACCACCACTAGCCTTAGCTGTTGGCACAAACAGGATAAATCCATGCCATCTTCTTTTTGAAGCGAAATTCTGATCCTGTCATTAAAGTGTCACAGCAGAAATCCAGACTCACCAGAGCGGCACATGGTGTGGTCATCTGATTTAAGGTTGGTCACATTTTGGATTCAGAGAAGATGTTGCATACCTTGGTTGTAACATGCTTTTTTCAGTTACTGTTGCCTTATTATCAGCTAGAAAACAATCTGGCCATGATCTCTGCCCTCTGGCATGAAGAAGGTATGTTCACCCTGACAAATGCTACTCACCACATATTTTTACTTTTTTGTGTCATTGTCTGCAAACTTTGGAGATGGATGAGTGGTAAAATCCTAGCAGAGCATCAGTTTTTAAAATACTCAGACCAGATAATTTGGTACAAATACAACACCTTCTGAGTACGACATTCATTTTAAACGTGTGTAGAGATGAATGTTACCTCTACTTTAATCCTGACATCTTCCCGTGTGGCTATTAGCTCGTCCAGTTTCTTCTGGGCATTCTCCATGTGGCTGCAGTACTGACCATAGATCAGCAACCTGGGGATGTGAAAAACTAATTAATCCAGTTACTCTGTTACAACTCATCCTCATTAAGGAATCCACAGAAGAAATATGAGGAGACTGTATAAAAATGTTTACAGCTGATACTCTCAAAAGAAATAGTACAAGGACACAAACATTTACAAGTCCCAGAATAATCTTGAATACAACAAAAGCAACTTTTTGAAATGTTAGGCTTTCTTATTAAAGCTTTTTTATTTTTAAGATCATGACTACATCCACTCACAAATGTCCCACTGTGCCCTTAGAAATGCTGGAGGTCCAAATAATAAAACATTAATGTTTTTAGGAGACAGTTGAGATTATAATTTGCATATTTTTGCTCGTCCTCAGTGAGGCAAAGAGCAAGTGGGCCCATAAACCTCCGTGTGGTGTTTGCAGTCTAAAAATAAGAATTAATAAGGACTAATAAGTCTTGTGTTAACATCTAAAATTACGAGATTTATAATATCTTTGTTAAAACACAGGTAAAAAATGTCTACAATTAGCTGTAAAGTAGAATCTTTTGGTAGTATATGGACCTTCAGGCAATGTATTCATTTTAAGTTTATTAATATAATTTGGGAAGTCACGTTAAGAGTCATTTAACACTAACGGGTACAGATAAATGCATGTGTGAATAAATGTATTATAATTAATGTATTATAATTAAAAATATATTCACATCCAAGGGAAATATTTGAAGGGGTGGCATGCTCTTGCCAATAAGCTATAATCATAGCGTACTAATGAAAGTCAGGGCTTTATATCAGTTGGTTTGCAGAGCTCCTCTTATCAGTGTGTGAGGGGAAAACAATCTTTTAATTTTGAGTAGTGAGGATATGAGAGCTGAGTTCATTAGATATTACAATGGGACACTGACATAGATCTACGGGTTCAGCTGGGAGGGAGTTCAAAGTCATCTTGCCTGGAGGATGCCACTGCACGTGGCAAACATTCTTTGCACTTACTCAGTCAAAGTAGGGCACTGGCACAGGCTGGTATAGTGCAACCCACCCGCACAGCTTGGTAGAGTTGGCACATAGGCCTCTTAATCTGAATCTTAAGCAAGCGAGGCGGTGTAGAGAGCTGGCACCCTGAAGTCTAATCAAGCCTCTGATAGCTTTGAATAACAGGCACTAAAAACAGACCATCCAGGGAACTTTGGTAATGATGCAATCAGGAAACAAAACTGGTTATGCATAGTGACACATATTATGTATTTATTTTATATTTAACTTAAGGTTAACCATTTCTATTCATGTTTTTTAATCAATAAGGATACAAATCTTTGGAATGACAAGTCTGTTTAAATTGTCATTAATGGGTATTTCAAAAATTCTGCATGCAGTGTTCCCAAAACACAAATTTCAAATATTAGAGCAAAAGTCTCTTTTAAAATGATTAATTGCTCTCTTCCAGTGGCTCTAAAAAAAATTCATGGCTACAAAACTGTTTTTCAGTTATGCAACTTATGCCAGATGTGAAACACTGAACATCTTCACCTTAAAAGCAGCATTTCTGTCAAACCCATTCACCATGTGATTATCCTCTGCTCTGCAGAGATCAACAAGAGGTGATCACTGGAGTTTTAACTGGAGCTCAGACAGAGGTTTGAATAAGGCCCCCTCCTGCAGGCTCCAGCTATGGTTAAGCCCAGGGGCCTGTTCTTCGTACCGCGCTAAGTGAGTTAGCTGGATGAGATTGTTGACGATTTCGCGTGATCCTGGATCGTTCGGTTCCCCGAAGCCCATCCGGGACTTGCTGTCATAGCAACAGAGCCGTAAGCGTAAACCTGCTGGGGAGCAGGTTTACTTTATGTAAACAGGATTAGATCGCGGCCACGCAGGTATGTCCGCGTCATTCATACGAAAGCAACAGCGATATTCCACCACTGTTTCACCATAAATAAATAACATCAATGTAACTAAAGATAATGCAGCACTTGATCCTTTTATTGATTTCATACAGATACATACAGGTCATTCCCTAAAAAAGGGAAATGTACTATTAACATTCTATTACATGTATGTGATTATTACAGATGTAATTCATATTTCAGAGTAGTAATTGTAAATTACTTCGTGTAATCAAGATGAGAGACCACGGCTATAAAAGCGAAGGTGGATTTGGGAAGTCTGTCGCAGCCATGTCCTGTCCGTTTACGCGAGCAACCCATTGCGGAAGGTGCAAGATTGATAAGGAGAGTCCTCAGAATTCAGCGTATATTGCGGGACAGACAGGATCCTTTAGCTCAGCGCGACAGTGTGCTCATAGAGAGATATCGATTTTCCCGTGAGGGTATTATTCACTTAACCAACTTGTTGACGAGGGGGTGCAGGACCACCACCTGTCTTTTTTTTTGCGCTGCCCCTTTTCTTGGTTGCTGTTATAAACAAACAAACAGATTATTCCAGGGTCTCTTTCCAAGAGACGACAAGCAATATAAGTGATAAATATTACCATTCTGTAGAATATTCTTATATTTCACTTTTACTTGTTCCCATGTTCTAGTGGGTCCTGTTGTGGCTCTAATGTGAAAGGGGATATAATATAACATATTATAATATAATATAATGTAATATAATATTGGATAATATGGTGTGATATGATAAATCTACCCTACCGCCTACTGGTGTTGGCCAGAGGGGCCGATGGCGCAATATGGCAGCCTGGCTTCTGTCAGTCTGCCCCAGGGCAGCTGTGGCTACAACCGTAGCTGCCTCCACCAGTGTGTGAATGTGAGAGTGAATGAATAGTGGTATTGTAAAGCGCTTTGGGTGCCTTGAAAAGCGCTATATAAATCCACTCCATTATTATTGTTATTATTGAATTACTTACGAGTTTGATTTGTCAGCAACTTTCTGCCAGCCCTCTCTCCTTGCTTTTGCAGCCTTTGCAGTGTTCCCTTGCGTTTTAATTAAACTCTGAAACTCCTGAAATCCCTCACTCAAGAGTTCTTGCTCTGCTGCCGAAAAATACCGAGCGCGCTCCTTCGACATTTTCGCCGACCAATCAAAGGGTTGCCGATCAATGTTTCTACTATCGATGCGTAGCCCCTGTTGGGCCACCCAGTGATCTCACATTACTTCATCCAGCTATACTAATCGTCAACAACAGGTGTGTTCGGGGAACCGGAATAGCGAGCTCAGAGTTAGCGCGATGATTTGGTCTTGGATGTTTCATTTGATCTTGGATGTAGTAAGCAACGTACGAAGCACAGGGCCCAGGGCTAACAAGCCCCTGATTAAGATGTGATCCACACTCTGGGAGACAGCTCTCCTCAGCTCTGGCTCCTCTTTGACGACACAGTGATTGAGATTAATGGTGGCCTTGATCAATTTTAAGACTGTGCGATATAGTGAGGACATAATGGTACGTGCCAGGTCACAAATCTTATAGTGAGCTATCAGCTCCTAATGGGACATGAAGGAGTTTGTAATAGCAGCATACGAAATGATGCGATTTAACTTCAGTATGGAAATTATAAGAAATGTTAAAAAACTTGGTGAAGATGAACAAAATGAAGAACAATGGTGGCTCTTTAAGTTATGCAGCAAGCAAATGTGGCTACACTGTCCTAAAGGCTAGAGCAGGGGTAGGCAACCTTTCTAATGGCGAGTGCCATTTAAAATTTCCTCAGAGGTCAGTGTGCCATATGATTGCATTAGCAATAAATTTAATAACGCTCTATATGAACAGTTACACACTATATAGAACCACTTTATAGAATGATATTTGTTTGCAGATGTTGGCAGCTATCAGCGAATAGTTATCAGCTATTTTGAAACAAAAAAAGACTTTTTATCCATAACAGTAAATGAACTGTACAACAGAAAATACAAATGCTATTTATGGTCTCCTCACAAGAATGATAAGAAAAATAAACTGACACACATGTTAATGTGATCTCTGGTCTCCCACTCAGAGACACAGGTCTCCAAGTGTCCAGCATTCAGACCTGAGGACACTCATGTGAGAGAAAATCTGCTCACACAGATATGTAGAGCCAAATACTGTCAATAAGGCCTCTGCAATGTTCTGAAGACAGTTAAACTTGTCAGGTAGTAATGTCCAGCAGGTGAAAATGAAAGCTCCATGAACACGCACAGCTGTGGATTCCAGCTGCTTCGATGTTGCATTAACTGGCATTAACCCAGCCAGTTAATGCGAGACAAACCCAGCTGCTCATTAAAGCTTTCTGGTTTGATCAGAAAATAAAACATTGGTCCATACACCTGAAAGTCCCAAAAATGCATTGTGTCTCGAGTCTACGGATGTATCCGTGTATTTCCGTGGTGCTGATGCTGTGCTGAGCGGAAAGCTCCTGAAGCTTTTGAAGTGTTGGAATGTGGAAAGCTAGCAACGTCCCTCTCACCAGTAGGTGAGTTAGTAAGTAAGTTATTTTTTTTAGCCAATTACAAGTTGAATCTGGTAGTTGGGGCTGTTAGCTAAGATACCGTCAACTAATGTGTCTATGCGAGCTGATTTGCACCGCTGGCCCGGCCATTAATTTTTTGATGCACCTTCTCAGATTAATTCACTGTGTGTCGTGCCCAGGGCTGGACTGGGACAAAAAAAAACAAAAACAGCCCAGGCATTTTGACTAAAGACCGGCCCACCAGGTATTAAAGCCATAAAGCCTTTGAATGAAAACAAACGCTGTCTTGTTGGTATACAGGGAGTGCAGAATTATTAGGCAAATGAGTATTTTGTCCACATCATCCTCTTCATGTATGTTGTCTTACTCCAAGCTGTATAGGCTCGAAAGCCTACTACCAATTAAACATTTTAGGTGATGTGTAACTCTGTAATGAGAAGGGGTGTGGTCTAATGACATCAACACCCTATAGGGCTTTGGAGCGTGATGTCACGGGGGTGGGCGTGGAAAGGATTTTGGCCCGATCCGCCATTTTGGGGGTCTAAGTAAGGAGCGAAAGCATAGCCATGGTTCGTACTTGCTGTGTGGTCGGCTGCAATGTTCGATCTTACGACCGGCACGGGAATAAGTTTCGATTGTCTTTTTATGCTTTCCCAAACTGGAAGCAACATGAAGGAGCTCATGTATCGGATATTACCAAACGAAGGCGTCTAGCCTGGATAGAAGCCGTGAGACGAGCTGATATCAAGTTCTGTTACGTCTCCAGATATATCAGCTGGTGTGCTCAAGACATTTTCATTCCGGTAAGTTCTAAATATGTTCACATCACACTTTATAGCTGAATAATATAATCGTTGGTGGTCTCGGAAGTTATAGAAATTGCGATCAAACATAGAATGGAGTGACTTGACTTGACTTGCACACACAGATATCCCCCTAAAATAGCTAAAACTAAAAACAAACTAAAAACTACTTCCAAAAACATTCAGCTTTGATATTAATGAGTTTTTTGGGTTCATTGAGAACATGGTTGTTGTTCAATAATAAAATTATTCCTCAGAAATACAACTTGCCTAATAATTCTGCACTCCCTGTAAGTATGATTTCTATACATTTTACATAAGATAAAAACTTTGGTTGTAAGCTTCAGATAATTATTTAATAACAGCCAGACATTTTAAGTGAGAATGAGAAAGTATTTCTTTGTGCCCCCCTCTCCCTGTTAATGCCCTACCTGCCCCCCTGGCAAAACTTTGCTAGACCCGCCCCTGCACAGTTACCAGCTGTCAGCTACTTAGAAAAAGATCCTGGTGTTATTTGTCTCTCAGAAACAGTTCAGAACTTCCCTTCAACTCATTCATGTCACCTAAAAGGTAAACCTGTTTCTCCATCACCTGTTCAGCTGAGGCACGTGTGCCTAGGGTTGCCGACCCCTGGGCTAGAGCTTGCTTCTTTCTCATTTTTCATTTTTCAATCCATGGCCTTAACCCTCTCAAGGCAGGCGTTGCCGATTTGCAACAGTTAAAAACTAACAACCTGATTACCCCACATACATATTTTATGAGTTTTTTTTTACTCAGAAGTACCACTGCGGGACTTGGTTGTGCATTAGCAACAAAAAGTTTAATTTGAGCCTGAGAGGGTTAATAAACAAACTATTCAATGAACAAATTATGTTTCTCTCAGAACAATAACAAGAACTAAGTGAATGAAAGTGAATTAATGAAAGACTGATTTATTTTCTCGTGTGAGTCAATTTAACAGAAGGCCATTCTTCAGTGTGTGGAAGTCATTGAGACTATTTTAGTTACGAGCTTTTGCTTCTGCTGCACTTTTATTTTATCTAGGCCACCTGTCCATTGCCAAGTTGCTTGAGTTTAATCTCAGTGCACCTACTAGCCCTCCAAAACCCTAGCTTCACATCACGTTCATATTTCTAGGGTTGAGTGCTCTTTAGGGTAGTGTAGCGTTCTTTGGTACAAATGTAATTATACAAAGCTTTAATGAAGTTTATGGAACTCAAACAATTTTTAAAGCTTATTTTAACAGGTAACAAGGAACAGTGTCAAATGACCCATATGGAAAAGATATATATAAATCTTATAAAGTTTGTATCTGTCTTGTGTGAAACTTGTATGAAAAGCATATAAGAGTGAAGACAGATATAAGATCCCTTGAAAAATTATATAATGAAACTTGTATGGTTTGGATACTTACTAAAACAATATATGAAAGTAATGAGAAAGTGGCCACTTTCATGAGTAAATCACATATAAGTTTTTACTATTTCTTTTCCATATGGGGAGGTACAATATTTTTGCTATTTTACAATTACATTGCTATATTTCATCAGCCTGTTTGTGTTCAGTATCATGAAAAGGCAACCAGTTACATTCTGTATGTATATAAAATAAAATATAGGGTGCTGTTATACAATAAATGAAAAAAAAATGTCTATATCTATTTTTATGACCAAAATATCACCCCAACAATCACTAAATCTCACAAAAACTATATTTGGATACAACAAAATTCGGATACATGAACATTTTTAATAGCAAGCTTTTTATCTAAACTGTGAGAGGCCAATTGAAAGTGTTGTCATCTTCTTAAACCGAGATCGTGAAACCAAACTGCTAGTGACACACAAGTACACTGAAGCATCCATGCAGTCTTCTCACCCAGCCAGCTCTAATTAGTCTGTGATGTGGTGATAAATACGCTCAATGCTTAACCACGGCTCTTAAGAAATTGCTGAAAACTGGTGACAATTCATTACTAACAGTTTACTAACAGTTTTCGACATTCAAGCACAAGAATTTGTGCTTGAATGTTTACACACTGATGAATACTGTGTTGTGGTTGTTTGTTTTCCTTCTGTACAGATTTGAGGAAAAACCCGATCACCTTCTTTTAGTTGCTCCCTTTAGGGGTTGCTACAGCATATTATTTGCCTTCATTTCACCCTAACCATAGCATCCTCTTCTGTCACACCAACCCTCTCCATGAATCTTCTATGCAGTTTTCCTCTTTTCCTCCTACCTGGCAGCTCCATAGTCAACATCCTTTGCCCATTATCCCTCCATCCCTCCACTGTACATGTCTGACCATCTCAGCCTTGTCTCTCTAACTTTGTCTCCTAACTGCTCAAACTGAGCTGTTCCTCTTATGTACTATTGATGAACTGCATGCTTCATTTGGCAAACATTTTATGGCTGGCTGCCCTGCCTGATGCTACCCTCCCCATTTAACTGGGCTTGTGAAGTACATAGGACTATGATTTATTTTTTTTTATTTTTTTTGGGGGGGGGGGGGGGGGGGGGATGATATCAGATATAACATCAACAACTTTTATAAAGCTGATTACAGCGAGGGAAACAAGAAGAAGAAATCATCCCAGTGGTCAACCACAAAGTCTGCAGTGTGAATAGTTACCTTCCACTGAAAAATAACGATATTTCTATTCATTAAATGATCGTTTGGTAAGTTTCCTGCTATGCCATTAGCATACCTGCAGGATGCAGTAGCCCACGCAAGGAAAAGGAAAAAGATAGATAAATAAACAGGAGTTTGCAAGTGCAGGAAGAAACTTCATGTTTTTATTCTTTTAAGTGCCGGTGATATTGCCCTGCTGTGCTGGCCTCTTCTGACGCCATCGTGCATGTTATCTCACAGGAAATGCAATTTTGAGTAGATGTGCTCTGAGCCTTCACCCCCCACCCTTGTGGAGCCCTGCGAGGCGAGTCAGGCAAGTGAGGAAACCTCCCAGCAAAGCAGAAGTGACAGGCTGTGGAACTAGCTAATATTCTCTGACACATGGCATTGGGACCCTCTCACCTCTACTCAACATATCCAGCACACAGCAAATGGAGGAGAACACAGAGCAAAGACCTCCACTAAAGAGCCTCATAGCATGGCCATGATTAGGCACTGCATGGATATCAGGGAGTCAGATTACTCCGGAAATGAGTTGGGGAATGTTGCAAATGAGTGCATCAACAAGAGGGCACTTAGATGCCCATTTAGTTTATAGAGCTTCCTCTGAGTGTACTTTTCCATTCTGCCTGGTTCTGACTGTTTAAGAATTGAGCATATAAACCAGTGACATTTTCAGCATGGCATTCAGACCAATACAAAAAAAAAAGCTTTTCATCTTTGGCACCAACGTGAGGCAAAAAAACGATACAAGCACATTGTTGTAAAGGTCACAGGGACTTACAAGCATAGATAACCAAATTTATTATGCAAAGCCAGGTCCTTAGAAAATTGCCAAGATGAATGAAGAGAGCGTTGCTGTGTGAATAAAAATCCCCTGGTCACTGTTGTCTATCGCCATGGCGAGACAAGACACCACTGTGGCTCATAATGAGGACGGTCTACATGTCAATCATAGTGAGAAAGTCAAGGCTTCTGACGTAAAGGTTCCTCAAATCAAATGAATGGTCTTAAAATAACCCAGCATCTCTTTTGTGACAAATGTTGGTAATGGTAAATAGCAATGAATCGTATGTAATTAGGAAATCTGTATATAAATGGAGCGAAGCAGAAGCAGAAGTTTAAAAACCATTTACCAAACAACATGCAGATTGTATAGTGCTGTGAATAGGCATTTGTCCCCTGTCTGGTTTCTTTTTTAAACCTGAGTAAATAGAAAATGCAGTTTTAAAATGATGATCTTATGTATCAAGGGGAAAAAATCTATCCCAAAGGTTTACTTTTTCACATAGGGAAATAATAATTGGTTGTTTTTGAGGGTTTTTTTTAGACATTTAGACATGGACTTGCTGGGATGTTTCAGATCATTGTCCAGCTGCATAACCCAAATGCTCTTGAACTGAAAGCCTCTCCTTAAGAATTTTCTGGTAGAGACAGAATTCCTGGTTCCATCAGCTTCACAAGTCATCCAAGTCCTGAAGCAGCAAAGCAGCCGCCTGCCATCACACCACCACCACCACCACCACGTTAACACGATGTTGTTTTTATGAAATGCTGTGTTAGGTTTATGCCAGATGTAACAAGACGACATTACTTTTTCACAAAGGGCCAGGTAGATTTAGATATTTTTTTCCTTGTTCACTTAAATTAGTTAAATTTGTTACATACAAACAAATTTAAAAAAGAAATCAGCAAGGGGGCAAATACATCTCCAACCTATCTTGGCAAAAGGGTGCCTCTCCCTAAGCCTGGTTCTGCCAGAGGTTTCTTCTGGTTAAAAGGGAGTTTTTGCTTCCCACCGTTGCCAAGTGCTTGCTCAAAAGGGTTCGTCTAATTGTTGGGGTTTTCGCTGTATTATTGCAGGGTCTTTACCCTACAAAATAAGGTCCTTCGCTTTGACTTGGTTTTATATAAATAAAATGTGTTTATATAGTGATCCAGTTTAAATAACATTGAACTAAATTTAATTTTTACAGCATTGTATGTGCCCCTTTAATGCCATTCTGTTTGTTCAAAAGAGTGGAAATCTTAGTGTAGAGCAACATTTGATTTTAGTGTCATGGAGCTCTTTGCTTCAACACAACATTGTCCATCATACAGCATAGCGCGTACAGACAGGTTGATTTCTTCCCAGTCTTGTGTGAAATAAATTGACTCGCCTGTCCAATGTTCCATCCAACACTTTTACAATAAACTGTAATTCTGACTGTGAGACTTATCATCTTACAGTGACCAGTGTTACAGGCACTTTAATGGGTAGGACAAGATTCTTCTTCTTCCTGTATATTATTATATAGTATATTATCCAGTATTGATACAGATGGAAAGAAAAAAAAAAAAAAAAAAAATTATATATATATATATATATATATATATATATATAAAAACAAGAAGCTTAAACCACATTTCCTCAGTAAACAATACAATTGGTGTAACTACAGATGTTTCCAATGAGACTTCCCTTCCTGTACTTTTAAAACAGCTCTACGTGCCTCCACAGACGTCTGATCACGTGACAACCTCCCCTTGTCCTTTAGTGACCTATGGCCAGATTAAGTTTTCCAACCATTGCTGAATCAGACCAGGGAGTAAGATGAGCTTAATGAGGATGGAGAAACAGTAAGACTGTGGTTGCATGTATGAGGCTGAGGGAGACAGTATGTGCCTGTCTCTGTCATTTAACAGAAATACAGTCCCTTATGTCAAACCGATTTTATGTTACATGGTCTCTTAAGGCTTAAAGAAGAGGCCCGAAAAAAGCCTATTACCTATGCAAACTGATGTCACCCAGAGAAGTGCTGTGAATGTTTTCAGTTAAAAGCATCAGAGAGGAGGGAAAAGTATCTGTGCTATCACTGTGCAGAGGAATAGAAAATGTACTTATGGACGCAGGGACAGGTAACACATGCGGTGCATTGTGTGACTCGCTTTCACGCCGTAATGGCTGTGTTATTCGCAAGAGCGCCACATCCATAGCACTGTATGGAATCATAAATGAGACCAGAAGCTATCATCATTACCATTAGCTATGAAGCAGTCGCCTTAGCGGGGATCATTGCTCCCCTCAGGGATGCAAATTATCCACACGTTGCTCCACAGCTGGGCGAGATTGAGATCATCTGAGAGAAAATCCAGTTTGCCAATAACCCCCAGCTTTAACTGTTCACTGGGTTTCATAATCTCCACACTGCTGGAAACACCTTCTCATCAAGTCATTTCCGTATTCATTTGTAAAACATTATTTATTAAACCAAGTGAAACAATGAGATATTTGGCAACAGCTCTGAATACTGACTGAGACCTATTTTCAGAAACAGAGAAAATTATTTTTACTGCCCTTGGGAATTTGTTTATGATTTGCTTCAAACAGATATTCATTTATTAAGATATTTGTTAAATGTTTAGGCAGTTTTCAGCTCTGTTGTTTTTAAATGTGAATATATATCCTGAGCACCTGACAGTAGAAATCACAGAACAGCTAATACGTGGGTAAAATAGATAGATGGTGGTGGAATAAGTGGAAAGACTAATATAAAGGAATATAATTTGGACAAGCTAATGCAATGCTTTGAGTATACACTCTGATGGACAACAATGGTGTACATGCTCTCTCAGCTTTTTCATTAAACCGGTTCATTTTAATCGACTTCTTCCTTGAACACTAATCCCTTCAATCCACTGATCCGTGGATCCTCAACGTGATGCTGCTTCCTAAATTTGAAAGTAAAGGAAGAAAATGCCACAGCTTCTAAACTATAAGTGGATTTTAACACCCCATGCACAGAACACAGAAAAGCACAGGACGTCTATGAACAAACACAACACAGCAATGTCCGGATACCAACCTTTCTTTGAAGTCGAGAAAGATCTTCCCCAGGCCGCTTCCTCCACTGACCATGTTCATTTCAATGGCTCGCAAGAGAGCAAAGTGGACTTTGATCACATCCTAAAGGAAAAATAACAATAAAAAGTAGAATTTCATCATCACCCCCAGCATGAAATATTGACACAAGGCTGGACGGATCCATGGTTTCACGTTGTTTATGATCCTACAATCCAAATGTTGTAGCTGAAATTGAGACTCATCAGACCGGACAACTTTTCCAGTCTTGTACTATAGAAAATGTAGTGAGGCTGTGCAAATTGTAGCTTTATTACAGTAACTGATCTTTTTTCAAGGTTCATTGTATTCGGAGGTGCTCCTCAGCATTCATTGGTTATTACGAGTGGCTATTTGAGTTACTGTTGCCTTGCTCAGCTTGAAGCAGCCTGGACATTCTCTTCTGACCTCTGGTATGAACAAGGCGCTTTCTCACAGGCAACTGCTGCTCACTGGATATTTTCTCTTTTTCAGAATATTCTCTGTAAACCCTAGAGATGGTTGTGTGTGGAAAAAAGCCCACCAAATAAGCAGTGTCTAAAATACCAAGACCAACCAGTCCAGCAGCTAATAGCCATACCACATTGAAAGTCCATTAAATCACCTTTCAGCCCTTGGTGCTCTACTTAAACTTCGGCAGGTCTTGACCGTGTCTACATGCCTTAATGTGCTGGGTTGCTGCCATCTGAGTGGCTAATTAGATATTTGCATTAATGCTCTGTCTGATTTTCAGCTATTTGGTCCTATGTGAAGCACTTCAAAGTGCAACCAGGATGAAAGGTACAAATAAAGTTTAATTAACTGATACAAGAACTCATCTTGAAACATTTAGTACACATTGTTGCCCTCTCTATTAAACTCTAATTAGTTCAGATTGCTAAGTGAAGATATAGTTGAGAAGTTGTATTTTTAGGAGAGACTGAGAACACACTCCTTCTGAATGTGATCATCTTTGCTATTTAGGTTATGTTGCCTAATTGCCAGAAAGCTGTGCGTCTATGTGGCTTCTATGTCCCAGAAAAAGAGAACAGAGGAGATCAGCAGTATAGACCTTTTTCACAAAGGTGGCTAAACATTTATTGAATATTACAGTTATTTAACATATTTTATAACCCAAGATTATTCGACATTTCTCGTGAACAAGCAAGTATGAATCCCTGCTACTTTATCACCACTTTCAAATCTCCATAAGCAGTCTGCAGCTCTCAGACATAATGCATAAACCTGGGAGAAGCTGGGCAATACTGTGACACACATTAAAACAAACACAATGAGTATTTACAGTTCAGGGCCAAATTAAACTATAAATACTCATTATAGGAGAGACTCAAATAAACTACAGCTGCTTTGTGTGTTACAGGTCAGCAAAACAGTGTGACTCATTAACATAATTTAATGCAACTCTGTACCACATGTGGTCCAGAGTGCGTGGTGGTATTTACATTTACATTGGTGTACATTTATACACCAATGAGGCATATTTTCTCGGCAGGAATGTTGACTGTTTTCTACTCTGGCCGTGACGAAAACACTGAGCAATGACAACACACTCAGCCCGAAGCAAAGCATGAATTTTCACAGCTTTGCACCCTTAATATACAGAAAATATAAACAATAGATCCCATCATTCTTTCAGCCATCCATACACATATCGAGTTATTCGCTTGGTGTGAAACGCATCCAGGTGTGCCGCACTGGCATTATGTTGTCTCGTAGAGTGGTTACTCACCTCCAGGTTTACAAAGATAGCCTCCATGTCCTGTGGACTCAAGACTTGCCTCAGTGGGATCATGTAATTCTTGAGGAAAGGAAGAAAAAAAAAAAAAAGAAAATTGGTGATTTTATGGGGTTTTTTTGTTGTTTTTTTTGAATAGCCACAGATTTCCCTTTTACAAACAAACAGTATAACTGGCATTTTCTCTCATGTCATGTGTGAACAGTTCACAGATCTGTGAAAATGACCCACAAAAATATCAGGCTGTGTTATAAAAAATCCTTTTGAGGCCTAAGTGTGCAATAAATACATACAGCTGTTGTTTACGAAGCCCACTTATGCTTAGAGAGGAAAAAAATATGCTTTTTATTTCTCTAACGCTGCTTTATGGTTGTCACATTTCATCATCATAATGATAACAAATAGATCAACTAAGAAGCAACGCAAAGATAACTGGGTTTATTAACCCCAACTCAATTAAGCTTAACGAGTCCTCTGATCATAAGAAGGTTATTTATTCTAATTTAGACTTGTGCTGGTCTGGTGTGGGAAACACAGGATGCACATTTAGTTTAATGAAATTAGCGGAGCGGATGATTTGTGGCGCTCCATGAAATCGTGAATGAAATCTGTCAACGCGGAAACTGATGCGATACCAGCGCCGATCTCAGCGATGGTTTATTACTACACCGTGAAAGCTCAAACGTACGCGTCAGGGTGTGAGGGTCTGAGTCTTTGAGCACAGAATGTTTGTTTTTGATTTTCTCGGTAAACGGTAATCATACTTTGTAAAATGTTGTGTGTCCTGTGCTTCGCAAACTTCACGGCTCATATTCAGAAGACACACCGAGACTTTAGTCCTGGATAACTGTGAGAATGTTTCAGTGTCATTCCCTAATAAGCTAAAATGAATTGTGACCAATTGTGCTACAATTACGTGAATGTAGCGTGAAAAGTGAATGTTTTAAATATGCTAACTCAATTAAAGAAACCGTGTCAGCAGGGAGAGAGTCACGGCTGTTTCTAGCTTTCTGTGTTACATCTGCTAAATATTATTATTATTATTGTAATTAGTCAGACAGACAGACACGTACCACAAAGACACATTATACAGTAATGTGAAAAAGTCTTGAATCCACTTTTTTATTTTTCATTAGGAAAATCCAAAATAGGCGTAGTGATTTATTGAAACACACAAACATAAACAGAAATATAGAACATAGGGGAAAAACAAGGTTTGTACAATTCTGCTGAACTTGACAGTCAGTATTTGGTATGGCCAAATTTATAATTCAAGACAGACAGAACTCTCTTAGAAAAGCTTTCTTGTAATTCTTTTAGTCTTTAGGATGTTCTCAGGGCTTCTTGCAAGACATTTAAAGCATTTAAAAATGTTTCTTTCTCAGTTAGGCCTCCTGGCATTCTTTTGTTATTTAGGTTTTATTAGGTTTCATTTATTTTTATTTTATTTTAATGTGGTTCTTTTTTAATATTGTTTACTAGTTTTTCTAGATTACTATTAACAAAATGTCTAAAGATATCATTTTAAACCATTTTTTTGCCAAGTTGTCTGCTATGTGCAGACAGCAGTGGTTCTCGAGTTAGGTGTCTTTTTAATGCCTGAACTATTTTTTGCTTTAGTCGTTTAAGTGACTTAAATAACTATTCAAATTATTTTGAACGTCAGTCAGCTAAAAGGACTGTACTAAAAACGTCACTGAAAAAGACAAAAAAAAAAAAAAAAAAAAAAGACAGCCACTGTCCAAAGAAGAAACACTTGCAGAAAAACCTCAAGACCTGTTGCTGAAGACCAGTAAAAAAAAACAAAAAAACACACACACACACACACACAAAAGAAACAAAATAGAAAAAAATTGAAAAAATAGTCTGGCTACCTGCAAAGAAAATATAAAGAAATGAAAGTGACTGTTGCACAGCACTACAGACAATAAGAAAATAATGTGCAAGGGTAGGAGCAGAAAAATAAATATAACCTTTTAAAATGTTCTAGTGGAATAAGTGAATAAAATAAAAGTAAAATAAAAACTAAAATTAATACAAATGAATAGCTTCACTTTTATTGTAGTATATTCCCTTTGTAGGCAGCAAAGTATTAATCAGTTTTTCTAAGCTTGATGTGAATAAGTCACAGCTAATGTTACAATGACCTGATATAATTACTGTGTTTAAATGTAATCACAGAGCGGGCAATCTTTGCAGCAGAGCCTTGTGAATAAATATAATCCAACGCTGCTCCCTTCTCTTTGCCAGAGATGATTGTTCTCTTTCATACAAATACTGTGTGGAGTAAGAACAATCACCTGTGATAAACTTCAACACACAAAGAATAAAACACCTTTAAGGTGGGTGGAGAAGCATGCATATAAACAAATTTTATGATTAATTATTTCAGAAATATTTATTTTTCCCCGACACACATAGAGTATGTTCTCTCATATGTGATGTGTACTTAAAGGCTTAGGGATCAGCGTCATCCTTGAAAGCTGAGATAATAATAATCATATTGATCTACGTCCATGACACTTGTGTTCAAATATATATGACATTTCCATGCTGTGACCTGGCCCAAAGGTCTGAACCACCAACAAAGAAGTGACAAAGGAAAATTCAAGCATTGCATGGTTGTGCCAAAGGGAAAATGCACGCTTATCAGAAACTCAAATAGAGCTGTATTTGTAAACTCACCTTCTCAATGTCCTCTAAAGTCTTGTAGTACTTTGCTTCAGTTTCCTGAATCTCCACTAAGCAGCAGTTTCTCTTGTCATCTTCTGTCATACCCATTTTCTGCAGTGAGAATCAGATAAAATAATCAGTGACGACGATCACTTTGAACAGTTATAAACTGCTAATTGTTTCAGTTATTATTTTTTTATATGTTACTAAGAATACATTAAAGGCTAAAATAACAGGGTCAGCATCACTAGTTTGCAATTTAAAGGACCACACAATGCTTTGATGTTTCCATCAAATTCTGCAACACTTTATTTCAACCTGTACTTGAAATTTTTTTTTTAGAAATTTTTGTATAACACTACTGCTATAAGAGCTGACTGTTGTTTTTATGAATTCCCAACTGTATGAAAAGCAGACTTATGACAAAGTGTTTGTGTCGTGTAATCCATCAAGGCTGTCGACTTGCGTTATCAGCAAGAGATAATGCAGTGCAGTCTTCCAATACAGTCACTTTTAGTCAATTTGCATGTAAACTCCTTTACTCTGCAAACACAATGAAATACTGACAAAATGAATTTAGACTTCATCTGACAGTTTACACAACTTATAGTCAGCTGTGCTTTCCTTTGCCAGGATGATCCACCCTTCATCATCAACATCTTTTTTTTATGTAGCCTATGATTTTTCCACACTTAAGAAATTTTTTAAAAGCTGAGACAGTAGGAACAAATCTCCCCCCCCCCAAAAAAAAAAAAAAATCTAACCCCCAATTATTGTTGTTTTTCTGTTAAAACAAGCAGAAATAAATGTAAAATTAGACATGTTTTGATACATGCTCGATAATCCAGAGAAGTGATTCTGTTCAACTGCAGGCAGCTGAACAGAGTTTTCCCCACAGGTTTCCTCAACTTTACAAACAGTGGTTATGTAACTATTGTTCATAGGGTTGGGGAAACCTGCAGTCAGCTGAGACTGGATGCGTGATGAAACGTTTCTCCCACTGAAGGCTATACATCCAGATGAACAGAATCATCCTTCTGGGAATGATTTTTTTTAATGTATCTGATTATGTCAAAGATAAATTTCTAAATATTTAGCATAGCTGGTGCCATGGCTAGAGATGGTGATGACACTGGCTATGACAGAAGGATGCAAAATAATGAGCGTTTGAGCGTCACTGTATGTGTGGGTTAGCTGGTTTAAGAAGACATGTGTAAAGAAATGTACATGAATCCAACGTTGTCAAGGCAAAACAATGCAAGCAGGCATGCTGTGATGGAGCCAGGTTAAGATGTGAAAAAGAGTCAAACTTCTACAGAGGGCCTGATGTCTCCATCTTCAGATGTGTATGTATGTGCATGCTTTGTTGAAAGAACAGTATACTGTAAGTGAGAAACCCTGTTGATCATGGTGAAACACACCCACACACATAGGCTTTGTTTCCATAGATTTTCCTTTTTTATGTTGTAGTATGATTATGAGCACCCTGAGGAATTAATAGCTAAGCCATCTGGAGTAGATCTGGCTGTTGATAACCAGTGCTGGTAATACGAAAACTGGCACTAACAATGCAAAAATACAAGTCCAGGCCTTAGGCCAGCACAGGATCAACCAATCCGAGAAGTAGGGTTCAAAGCCAGCAGCATATTGTTTATTTGCTTTAGTGTGGCAGCTGGCGATGCTAGCTGAAGTCAGCACTGCAGTCACAGAGCTGAAGTCACTAGCTCTGAGTCAGACTGAACCAGATGGGGTATCGTTCACCATCGGTCCAACGGTCAGTAACTTAATTGGCAGATCTTTCTCTTGGGATGCTAGGAGTTGGTTTTAAATAAGGTGGTGGAGGGAATTTGCTGACAGGGTGTTGTGAGTCACAAGCACAGTGGCACTCACCTGCATGTATCTGATCTGCAGCATGAGAAAAGCAGAGCAAGTCAGAAGTAAAGATTTGTCACTGATTATGAAAGAGACATCTGCTACAGTTGAGTTTAGAGACACGATGTCATGCAGATACCGTACGACAATGACAAGGCCGACCACAGAAATAATCTAAAGCTAGTTAAAAGTGAGTGGGGGTGTTTCCTCTGGCACTATTAGTTCATTGCATTCCTGTAATGCAATTCGTTATGGTAAAATGAAATCATGCAAAAGAAAATTCTTCCAAAGAGTGGGGAGAGTTGCAGTGATTTAGTCATAGACCGTCACGTAGCACATTTGTACAGTATATTAAAAAACAACAACAAAAAAACGCAATCAGTAATTGTGAAAAGAAAACAAGTCCTTAATGATCAAACAGGAGTTCTCACCATGGGTTGTCGTACTTCCACTTTAATGATGTCCTCATAGATGTCGTCCCCATCATCCTCGCATGGCACACAGTCATAGATGTCATCCTCACCCAAGTCATGTTCACTGGGGGAAAACACATGCACTTTAGATGAACAAGTCCATCTAACCGCCAACCTTCAAAACCAAATGATAAACGGTCTTTTCTCACACCTCCACGTCAAACTTCTTTGAGTGCACAGACCAGGTGAACTAGCTTGTTATCCTTAACAAGCCCTGCCTGAAGGATACTAGTGATCTAGGCAAGGGAACACAGAACCTGGTGTTCACAAAGCTCCAATAAGTTATGAAGTGGCATCTCTCTTTAATGTATTTATGTTGTTTTGGCACCCAGCTAGCTCACTGACCTTTAATTAGGCAAGCAGCCAGCAGAGCACCGACAGTTACTGTGGAGAGGAGGATCTCCTGGGAAAGATTCTCATGCTCTGTGAGCCAAAACTGTGTCTCCCCCTGCTCCGTATAAGCAATTATTGTTTGGGAAACTTATTGAGGCGGCAGGGATCCCGCAGCAGGAAAACACTTTGGCAAAGGGCCCATCTCGATGCAGTTAATAAGAAGGGAGCTTTAAGTCGCAAAAGGGAAATAAATGATTAAATACTGTAAATAAATAAAGAGAGTTGCCTGCTAAATAACAGAGGGCAACTGTTTGAACTTGCTCGCTTGTTTAAACAAAATTCCATTTACCTAGGCTGTATTCAGACACAGGGAGCGTAATGTTCTTGTATTACAATAAGTTGCCATAGATTCAGCCAACTTCAGTGATGAAGCCCTTTCTTTTATAATTAGTTTAGAGCATGATGAATAAGCTGTTAATTACTGTACTTGGTTCTGAAGGGTGCTTTGATCGTGATTTCTAAACAAATATATGGACATTTATTCATGGTGAACATGGGAAATATCATATGCATCTAAAAATATGTCTGTGTTATTAACTTTAATGGTGGTCTGACTCCCAAAAGGGATGCAAATTTAGTCACTAAAGGAAAAAAAATGATCTTAATTGCTTCCACGCTCTGTGCTGAACTCCAGTTTCTGTGAGGGTTGACAACCAAGACACACAAATGTACCATCCACCTCCATCTTTTGTTATAGTTCCCAACATTCGCTGCCCTGAAATCTTCGGGAA
This sequence comes from Rhamphochromis longiceps, assembly GCF_057381845.1. Classification (NCBI taxonomy): domain Eukaryota; kingdom Metazoa; phylum Chordata; class Actinopteri; order Cichliformes; family Cichlidae; genus Rhamphochromis; species Rhamphochromis longiceps. The sequence continues at coordinate 37,082,383 of NC_140563.1, forward strand.
AAGGACGCCTAAGGTTGAGGCTCAGCGAGCATCCACTCTTTTTGAATGTCCTTGAGCAGAACACCAGCTCAGGGGATGCTGTTTTGTACTCTGACCTCTCTGAGTGAGAACAAGAAAGAAGAGGGTTTGCTCTTCTTGGATGAATGCTGCATCCTCCAAGTGGATGTGCATGTGATCCCTAGCACATAAACCTGCCTGTTTGTGCATTCTTGAAGCACAAACCTCACTGCAGTCTGGCTAATGGGGGCCATAACCCAGCTGCCGTTATACCAAAACAACCAGATCCAGACCACAAAATCCTAATTCCCCTTTAAGATCACTGAAATTGGTTATTTTGTTGAGCTTTCATAAGATTTATTAATTCATGCATATTTGAAAACAAGATTTTGTAGCACAGGTCTACAAAAAAAAAAAGAAAAAAAAAAAAGAAATCTTGTTTGTAGGTTGGTGGATTCCATCCACTGTGATGTGACCTTCTACACGTGCCATCAAGGCAGTGGCATCCCTGCTTTCACTGCTGTCAGGGGAGGGAAAAAAAAAGCGAAGTGAGAGAAATGCCCTCAATCAAATATGCAGCTTTACCGTAATGCTGGTGCTCAGGTGCGTTTGAAGTTTTAATTGAGGTGACTTGGTTCACTATCAGCACTGCGCTCCATCTTTCTTCATTAAGTAAAAGTGTCTCATGTTGAATACTGAGAAGGCTGCGTGGGAGGACAATGGCCACCTGATGCTGTCCCTTCAGTATCTCCTCTCTGAACTTTGAGACTACAGCACTCTCCGCAGACACAGATGAGCACCATGACAGAAAGGCTCTTTGGAAAGCAGGTAATTCACATATTTTTTTGTTTAATTCCTCAGACAGAGCTTTATATGAGGGAGGTTTAGTGCAGTGACATGAATGTTGCCTGTTAAGAGATCGAATAGGAAGTTTGTAATATCTAGTTCGTTTTTATCTATTAGAGAAAGCTTGGCTCACTGGAACATTTGTTAACATCTGTTAGCTTCTTCATCTCTCTTAGTTATTCAGTTTGTCACTGATCTTTTTTAGCAAGCAAGTTCAAAATGTATGCATGTTCTTATTAATGATTAATGAGTAATTACTGCATTATACTGATGAACCAGATGCGTAACTGATTATGAAAGCCAAACTTTTCCTATTTCTTATTTCGATCCATATTCAAAACATCATGCCAAGTTTTACTAATATGTGTTTTACTTATATGCCAACAGATATACAATATTTTATCTTGCTTGCATTTAGACAACCAATATTCATTATGATATTTTCCTTGTTGATTATAACAGATTGTTGCAAAATAGCATTGAGACAACATTGGAAAGGAGGTGTTTTACAACCGTTGTCATATCATTAATGTTAAAGCAAGTAACAAGTAAAGTAAATAGCAATCATTACCACACTGCTGAGCATTTTTCTGCTGGGAAATTTTGGGTCCTGGAATTTGTATGTATTTTCCTTTTGAAATGCACCACCCACTGACATTGTTCAAGAACAAGCACATCCCCTGGGGGAGGATGCTGCTATAAAGGTTTTACTAGCACAGGACACCACAAATACCTCCTCAGAACTGCTTGAGGAACACAACGAAACAGCCCAAGGCATTGATCCAGCCTCCAATCTCTGCAAATCTTAATGCAATTGAGAGGACTGGGGGGTACAATCCTGAGCCACAGAGGTCCTGCCTGACAAGACGCAAGACGTGAAGCATTGGCTGCAAACGTCCAGGTGGGACCGTCTGTGCTGTTCTGGTCCAATATAAGCAATATACCCACCCAGCAGATGGTTTTAATGATGTGGCTGTTCAACATAGTATGTGTAGTCAATCAAATCTGTGTGTGTATACACTGTGGGTATGTGTGTGTGTACACACACTGTTAGAAAGGGAGAGAGCAAGAAAACAGTAAGATCTTTCTATCCAGTTTAGTAAGTCACATGAGAATTATACAGCTTATTTCTTTATACTAATAAAAATTGCATTTATGTGCATGTGCACATGTGTAACCATCACAGTGAATGATTAAGGAATGGAAGTAGAGGACCTAAGGACTAACAAATTGGGTGTGATTTTCTCTCTGATTACACAGTGACAGGCTAAAGGCTGTCTAGTGTGCTTGCATGCAATTGGCCTGCTGTAATGTGCTTCCGGCCTTCAATGACAGAGTTAACATGGGGGTAGTAGAATGTGACTCATCATATCTGAGCTACTGAGCACATGTCTCTGAAGGCTTGGCTGCTTTGTGTATTTTTATTTAAATTTCAAAAGTTGTTTTTCTTTGTTACTGCTTCAATATTCTGCTCCAGCTCTGACCCTCCACACTGTAGCTACTAAACTGCATTTGTGCAGTTCAAAATCAGAATAAATGGGGCAGTAGTTTAGCTCACTGGGATGTGGGAAAAAAACCCCTGTGGGATTGGCACATATACCACAGAGGAGAGCAAAGATATTGGGGCAAGGTACTATAAATGGAACCTGGAGCTTTCCTTAAGGTTTAGGGCCACAAATGTGCCTCGCTGTAGTACATTCACCGCATTTTGATAATGTGCACATGAGCAGGGAAGGTTTCACTACACTGCATAAAATACTGCATCATGGGGACACTAATATACTTTGGAAATGTATAGAAAGAAATCTTGGCTATATATAAAACATTAGTTTGATGGAAAAAACTGGGAAAGCACCTGATATCAACACCCTCGGGCACAGATTCTGATAACCTTAGAGGAATCAATACTGTACTATTTCCAAAAAGGCAGCAATGCATATGACATCATTAATAGCACAGTTTCTCTCCTTGATTGTAAAGATTAAAAGATGATAAATACTATTACTATGTAATACCAGTCATTTAGAGGCATGATGCTACTTAATACCTTGCATTAAGAAAAAGAAAGAAAAAAAAACAAACCTTAACTGAGCTCACTTCATGTTATTGACTTTTCATGTCAACCTGCCTGAGGGATTAATGGAGCAAAATAAAATGCAAAAGAGTGACACAAAAGGTTTGTGACAGTGCATGCTTCGGAATGGAAATCTATGTGTTCCTTTCGCAGAGCAAGAGTCCCTTGGCGACTGTGCCCGATCCACCCTGATTTCATGGTTTGTCAATTCCAGGATGGAGTCATTCCAGATGGGAAGAACTCTCAGCTAAACGATGTGAGGACTTGACTTGAGAAGGCCAGAGGGGAGAGGCACAAAGTTTAACATATTAACCTGTGAGACCTCAATTAGGATGAAGGCTGACCTCTATCTGAGTCATACAGTATACTTGTGGAAACAGATACAGTCCAGCAGAATGCCAAATCATCATATACAAATAAACCATAAGTGCACCTATCAGGGAATCTCCATTCCATTCATTTGCACTGAACATTTCTGGGTTAGCCCATAATGACTGCTTAAAGTATCATTTGACATTCTTCCGCCATAATATTGTAATTATGGAAATCTTCTTGCGACAAACCGTCACATGCCTAAAATGACACATGCAATTTTCAGGTAATCGAGAAGTGGGCATCACATGTCTTGCCGCCTCACTCTACTCCAGCAGCGCCCATCAAGCAGTATTTGCGGGGGTGATAATGTGCCTGATGTGAGCTCTCTCTCTCCTTGTGTGTTATGTGTAAAAAAGGGTAACTTGACCGCTGTGACGTGACGACGTCTGCAATTCATGAGTAAAAACAACTTCAGCCAAGCAGACACGAGCTCTTTTTCATGCTCACTGCGTTCAGGAGAGACTTGATCACCTGCAAAAGCTTTGACAATTGTGAATTAGGAAAAAACATTAAACACAATCGCTGAACTTCACCAAGTCATAAAAGGTTGATTTCATTCCCACATGAGCGGCCAGAGCAGCCGTTTCATCTCAGCCGACATAATGTCAGTTTTTAAAACTCAAGTCAAAATCCATTTTTACAGACATCGGTCAAACGCGGTTAGCACCCACCAAACTTAATGATGCAGTTCTATTGATTTCTATTGTTTGCTGTATTATTTCTGTTTTACTTTTCCCACACAGCTTTTCTTTTCCACACTTAATATTTTTGGTGACAATATTGCAGTATTATTTCCTACATGCTGTTGTTTTTATGACACCATATGTCCTGCCATTGCACTATTTTCCTCCACTGGGATGCTTGTTGCACAGAATAGTTTTACATCCATAAAAATTATTACTGCGGGAGGATTATCGCTGTCCTCTCTCTCACTCTCGCAGTTCAGTCACGCACCCGTCGTAAATTACGTGCGCATCAATATTTCAGACTAATTAATAAGCCTCTGAGAGCAGGGTTATTGCTAGCGTGGCCTATGTGCTACTGTGTCCAACTGTATTAAGTGAAGGACATGCTGATGAATCAATTATGCTTGTGTCCATTGGTGAAACTAAATGCATAGATGTTCAGTGGAAAAGGTCAAGAGCAGCTGCACTAGAGAGCAGCATGATTAATTTAATAAGACCCAGCCCTCTGGACCTACAGGTTACACAAAGAGCAAAGTGTTACAACACCACTGACCATTTCAGGAAAAAGAAAAGATTAACTCAACCTGCTGCCATGGTTACAGAGGCTAAAACCCATCAGTGGAGAAAGGACATTTTGGAGGTTAAAAGTTAGAGGCAAGACACTAGTGCAGTCGATAAGTGTCATAATGGAACGCCTGTGACTGTTTGCTGTGCTGGGCTATTGTTGCTACTGAGGTACACGCTGACTAAAACCAGCGCATCTTTCAGCAGTAATTTCAGCAACCTGGACAGTGCACACCACTGTCATTTTTCAGGTGTATTTAGAACCACGGTAAACACAGGGAGCATTGAATAAGATTGAATTTTTTTTTTATTATACACACACAAAAAAAATTGTTTCATGGGTTTCATGGCATTACTCCACAAGTTTTCAAATTCTCTGGTTAAAAATCATGCGGTATCCTGATTAACCTCAGGAGTTCTTAGGTAGGCTCCAAACATGATTTATAAGTTGTCCTCCCACACACAGAATTGAAGTTTATAAAGAAGAATGTGCAGAGAGAAACGCACCAACCTCGCTCACGCTACACACCATGAATACAGAGATTGGAGGGAGGCAAGCCCACAAAGTGGATAAACTGAAAAAAGACAGGCTCAATATAACAGTTCAGACAGTCTGACGGAGTTTTTCCTGCTGTTTTCTATTTAAATAAATGTTTATTGATATATAAAATTTACTGTTCACAAAAATCATACCCAATTATTGATTTGCAATTAGATTTGCAGGGATCCTAATGAT